>NC_079212.1:139291038-139446038 GCF_029633865.1 Lampris incognitus | reverse complement strand
TTTGTTTGTTTGTTTGTTTGTTTGTTTGTTTGTTTGTTTGTTTTAATCCACTTCTACCGAGTGTCCGCAACACTTGATAGTCGGCTTGGTTGACCCCGTGGTTTTAAAAATCAACTTTCGGTTACTTTAAATGACGATAGTAAACTTTAAAATAAAATTTAAAAAAATTTAATAATAAAATAAAATAGATAATGATAACTAAATAACAAATAAATAAATATAAATAAATATTAAAAATATAAATAAATATTAGAAATATAAACATAATATAAATAAATATATAAAAATATTTTACAAAAATAAATATGATATAAATAAATATTAAAAATGTAAACATAATATAAATAAATATTACAAATATAAATATAATATAAAAAAATTATAAATACTCAAGTAAAATACGGCACCTTTCATACCTGCCACGCGGCTCAAAGCGCTTTACTTCAGTAACACGCAGGCCAATAAAACAGTCACAAGCGGAGGACAGGAAAAACACAACAAAGACTCGGTTCAGAAGTGATTTACGGAAAGAATAGTGGGGGAAAAAAAGCATTTAAATGAAATTAAAAATGAATTATCGTGCTGTGTTCCCTTTTATCTTTTTTCCTTTTTCCCCCACATGCACTTAACTTGTACATATCTCAAGAAGAGGCTCAGCGGCCCTGTGTGTGTCCATGTGTGTGTTTTTCTGTGCGTGTGCGCGTGTGCGTGTGTCTGTGTGTGTTCTCAGGACATCGGTTGTTGTTTTGTCCGCTGGCCTGATCCCTGCCCTGTCGTGTCAGCCGTGCAGGAATGTAGGTCACACACGCACTGAGTGCATCCAAATGGCCGAGTTACTTCGGACAGTCTGGACAGCGCACTCTTTCCCCTCGGCTCTGGCCTATGTGTGGGCATGGAAGTTACCATGTGGGGTCCACATAACCCCTGTGCACACCTATTTGGTGTAAACCCCTAAAACCAGCCTCCGTGGGCTTGTGTGTGTGTGTGTGTGTGTGTGTGTGTGTGTGTGTGTGTGTGTGTGTGTGTGTGTGTGTGTGTGCTTGTTTGTTTGTGCGGTGAGTGTAGCTCGTGTGTTTTCGCTTCAGTGCCCTGCCATTAAACCTGTTATTCCACCAAGCCGACAGACTCCCAAATAACAACCCCGCCCCCCCTCCTCCCCCCCGGTCTTCTTTCCATATAAATCAAATCAGCCCCGTGTGTCTGATAGAAAGGCCTAGTACTTCATATTTCATCAGGATGACTTAAATAATCACCCCATGTTTTTCCATCTTTCCCCCCCTATTTTTTTATTTTTGTTTTTCTCCTCGGTACCCTTACAGTTCTCCTTCAGTGTGGGAAACATGGGTCTCCTATCCCTGGCCTGGGTTGCAGATGGAGTTGGGGTGAGTTTGTTTTTGTGTGTATGTATATTTGTGTGTGTGTGTGTGTGGGTGTGTACCATGTTTTTCTATCCTAATGGGGACATTTGCTCCCCATTAGGATAGAAAAACCAGAAACCACCTACCTTGTGGGGCCATTTTATGGGGCCCCACAAGTAAAAGAGTTTATTTTAGGGTTAAGGTTAGGGTAAGGTTAGGGTAAGGGTAAGGTTAGGGTAAGGGTTAGGGTTAGGCATGTAGTTTGTGTGGTTAAGGTTAGGGTTAAGGGCTAGGAAACGAATATAGTCAATGAGGGGGGCCCCACAAGTATAGATTTGTGTGTGTGTGTGTGTGTGTGTGTGTGTGTGTACCATGTTTTTCTATCCTAATGGGGACATTTGCTCCCCATTAGGATAGAAAAACCAGAAACCACCTACCTTGTGGGGCCATTTTATGGGGCCCCACAAGTAAAAGTTTATTTTAGGGTAAGGTTAGGGTTAAGGTTAGGGTAAGGGTAAGGGTAAGGTTAGGGTAAGGGTAAGGTTAGGGTTAAGGTTAGGGTAAGGGTAAGGGTAAGGTTAGGGTTAAGGTTAGGGTAAGGGTAAGGGTAAGGTTAGGGTAAGGGTAAGGGTTAGGCATGTAGTTTGTGTGGTTAAGGTTAGGGTTAAGGGCTAGGAAACGAATATAGTCAATGAGGGGGCCCCACAAGTATAGATTTGTGTGTGTGTGTGTGTGTGTGTGTGTGTGTGTGTGTGTGTGTAGTAATGGAAAAAAGAAGAAGAGATAAACAACCCTAGGGTAAAGAGAGAGAGAAAAACAGACTCGTCCATAATGACTGGTCTTCCTCTCAGGTGCTGTTGGCTCTGACGACATTTCAGGTGCCGGTGTTCATGATGCACTTCGGCCAGTCTGCTCTCTACAGGAGGTGAGACACACCCAGCCACCCCCGCCCACGGAGGTGTCTGGCGGCAGCTCGTATGAAAACGGGCCGATGTATTCCTTTCAATGTCCATCACTTAACTGCGATCTCGTTTGCATGTCAGTGAAGACTACGGGAAGACGTTCCAGGACGTGACTTACCTGATCAACCACACCTTCATCCAGGTGGAGTTCGGCATCGCCATCAGCCCCGACCACTCTGGCAAGGTTAGCTGGCAAGGCCAAAAAAAAAAAAAAGATGAAAATAAAAATGCCAGAATGTGTTTTTTTCCGAACTCTCGGTGCAAAAGAAGACACGACCTCCGCACACTGCACACAAGCACACCCCTCCGTTTAACTTTGTGGGCCAATCCGTGCGGACGGATGATTGAAACGGCGGTTCACATCACAATCACTCATTTGGCAGACGCCTTTATCCAAAGCAGCTTACGAGGGAGTCAGAAATTAGCAGAAGGAAACGAACGTAGGCAACTGGCATAGGGAGCTATGGAGTAACGGCGTCATAGCCAAGAGCGCGTACGAAATCCAGATGTGAAGCCTACGTGTGGCGTGGAGACGGAGGCAAGCGTACAAAAGGAAAAATCAAGTGCTAAACACTGAAAAGCAAACAAACAAGAAACAGTGAGGCAAGAGAGTGCTGGTAGGGAAGGGCTTTAGAGCGGACACCAGAGAATGATGTATAATATAATATCCATCCATCCATCCAAACCGCTTATCCTGCTAATATAATGTAATATAACATGATATAAATAATATAATACAATATGATATAATGTAATATAACATGATATAATATAATACAATATGATATAATGTAATATAACATGATATAATATAATACAATATGATATAATGTAATATAACATAACAATATAACATAATATAATATAATATAATATAGGTGGCACAATGGTTAGTGCAGTCATCTCACAGCAAGAAGGTCCTGGGTTCAAGCCCCGGGGTAGTCCAACCTCAGGGGTCATCCCGGGTCGTCCTCTGTGTGGAGTTTACACGTTCTCCCCGTTTCCTCCCACAGTCCAAAGACATGTAGGTCAGGTGACTCCTGTGATGGACCGGCGGCCTGTCCAGGGTGTCTCCCCGCCTGCCGCCCAGTGGCTGCTGGGATAGGCTCCAGCATCCCTGCGACCCTGAGAGCAGGATAAGCGGTTTGGATAATGGCTGGATGGATGGATGATATAATATGGTGCAGCAGTGGCAGTCAGCATCAGGTCACAGGTAAACACACCTGAACCCAGAGGTCATGGAAGGGTTAAGGTAGGCCTTAAAGAGGAAAGTTTTGAGGTTTTTCTTGAAGGAAGGAAGTGAGTCAGTAGTTCTGATGGAGACCGGGAGGTCATTCCGCCATTTTGGGGCCAGGCGAGAGAGAATTCGAGATGTAGAGCTTGACGTCTTAGTAGATGGGACAGATAGTAGGCTAGTGGAGGCCGAGCCAAGAGCTTGGCGAGGAGTGTTCAAGCTGATTCAGGACTGCGGGTAACCAGGGGCAGATCCACGACGAGGTTTTGAACTTTAGTAGTTGGTATCCGAGGGCATCAACTGGGTATCTCCCCCCCCCCCCCCCGTATTCGCTTTTTAGGTGATCTTGACCGGTGATCTCCCCGAAAAAGGCGGATCTCGTCTGTTTCGCTCTCAGGACTTTGGCCGGAGCTTTGTCCCCACCGACCTGCCCTTCGAGCCGCTGGTTCAGGTTCTTTACAACCCCGGAAACTGCAGCACACTGCTGACTCTCAGCGTCAAGGTAGTCCTCCTTCCTCATCGTGCCCAAATCCCAAACACGCTCCAGAAACCACAACACATCACACCCTAATCTTTTTTATCTTCTGTCAGAGTTGCTGTTTTTGTCAGTTTGTTTGTTTAGGGGTCAGGGTTTGTTTGTTTGTTTGTTTGTTTGAGTTCTTTTTGACATTTATGCACATTTGTTCAGTTTTATCACTGTGTAAACTAAGCAAGCCTAAACTAATCTAGGCTAAACCAAGCAAGATAAACTAAGATACTCTCAACTGTCCACATTCCAAGCTCGAACACTAATTTAACCCTCACGTTGTCCTAACCTTATCAGCTCCTCTGAGTTGTCCCCTTTCCAACGTCTCCACTGTTTTGCAGTTCGACCTGTGGCTGTCGGAGGACTTTGGCGCCACCTGGAGGAGGATTCACGACAGTGTGTGTACGATCAAATGGTGAGATTTTTTTTCCATTTTCATTTTAATCTCGTCGCAGTCGTATGAAAAAATATTGATGTTTTTTTTTTGTTTTGTTTTTTTCACTGACATTCTTAAATTATTTGGTGTGGTCTACGGTCTTGTGTCTGATCCATTTCCTGTTTTTTCACACTGGTCACGCGCAGTGGTGGAATGTAACTAAGTAGATTTACTCAAGTACTGTACTTAAGTACAAATTTGATGTATTTGTACTTTACTTTACTTGAGTGTTTCCATTTTATGCACCTTTATACTTCCACTGCCCTACATTTCAGAGGCAAATATTGTAATTTCTACTCCCCTACATTTGTCTGAAAGCTTTAGTTACTAGTTACTTTTCAGATTACACTTTTTCATATCCTCCCTGTCTAATGAAAACCATGTATCTCCAAATTTGGTTATTTTGAATTTGATTTTTTTTCTCACACGCTGACTGAAGCGTTGTGTTCCTTTATGGGTTGAGCAACTTCTCCTACTTCTTAATTAATACGTTTTTTTAAAAACCCTCGTGGATTAGTGGCATGGTCAAAAAGCTGAAAACAGGGCTGTTTTTATGAGCTCGTGAGAAGTTGACTTTTTTGGAGATGCGTGGTTCTCACGGCACAGCGGTGCTGCAAACATATGATGGTCTTACAGAAGATGACACGCTGCTGTGGGTTGAACGACCAAATAGCGTATAAAGTAGTTAAAATGAGCTCAACCTTAAACATCTACAGCAGTAAAATGCACATTAATGCAATATTAATGTAATATTAATCCAAAAGCCATCATATATAGTAGTACAGGGACCATTTCTCTGCAGAATGAGTACTTTTACTATTAATACCTTAAGTACATTCTGCTGATAATACTTTCATACTTTTACTCAAGTAAGGTTTTGAATGTAGGACCTTTACTTGTATCGGAGTATTTTTATAGTCTCTGTCTCTCTCTCTCTCTGTTTTTGCACAGTGTGTTATTGTGTATGAATGAATGAATGAATGAATGGATTTACTCATTTTAGTGTTGCACCTCATATGATGCCCCGCTCACATGGGTTTATAAAACAATACCACATCCCCTCGGTGCACGTGCCGAGCGTGCTGAAGCAGCGTGAGCAAGAATGGATGATGGGATTGAGATTATCTCCAAGTTAACCACTGCTGTTGATTTCTCACACGGATAAAAATAAGAAGGAAACTGTTAAAAGGGGACTCTACATACACACAAAGGCTGTTACTTCATATTAACATGCAGTGTTGCCTTCTTGCAGCGTTAAATACTGCTGCAACCTTTTATACCTCAGTCATCTGTGTTATTGGTTTAAACTCGGGTACACGTTTTTCTAACTGTCTTCCTCTACATGTGTTATTTTCACTCTCCCAGATAGATAGATAGATAGATAGATAGATAGATAGATAGATAGATAGATAGATAGATAGATAGATAGATAGATAGATAGATAGATAGATAGGTGGGTGGGTGGATGATAGATAGATAGATAGATAGATAGATAGATAGATAGATAGATAGATAGATAGATAGATAGATAGATAGATAGATAGATAGATAGATAGATAGATAGATAGATATAGATGGATAGCCGTGAGCCGGTACTGTCACACAGTAAGGCAGGGGAGAGAAAAGTAATGCAAAAGTAAATGAACAAATCTACATAATTATAATGGGAAATATGCAATGAAGAACTGCGGGCTAGCGTGGAGAAACCATACGAAACCACGTGGAGCACCAGTGAAGTGGCGCGTGCACGCATGCAGGGAAGAGGAGTGACGATGAATGAAATATCAAAATACTTCACATCTTATTGCAGGTATTAAAGCTATTGCACATACTGTCGAGATGATCTAGTGTAGAATAGAAGTTGTACAGTATGATGTGGCTAATAGGAGTTATGTGCTGAATAGCTGTGTATATATTACGCTACAGTAGGGTTCAAATGTGCACATCATGGTAAATAAGTGTATTACGGTACAGTGTAGTATAGAGAGGTGGGTGTAGCGTGTGGTGTAGTATCATATAGGATGCACAGTATGTCTTGACACAGTATTGTGTCAGTTGTTATTCCCTCTGTCTCTCCCAACCCGAGTAGAGGACTCAGGGCTGACTCTTTTTTTCTCTTCTTCTTCTCTGGACTGACGGAGTTCGCATGAGATTTGGATGTCAGCCTGCGGTTGCGAGCGCTGCATTGTGGGAAGGCTGAGATAATTGTGACCGCAGGCTGCCATTTAGACCCCAGCCTAAACTGACCGCAGGGACGGGGGGGGAGGGGGAGGGGGGAGGGGGAGCTAAGGCCTGCCGTCACTGCGAATCAACATTTTTATTCACCCCGACGCTCCTTGAAAACACAAAATCCTTACGTTATGAAACCGCTGGCACATCAAGAGGGGCTGAGGGTTTGGATCGAGATAACCCCCAGCCCCCCCCCACCCCCACCCCCCCACACAGAAATACTTCACACACTGTCTGCATGCCAACGCAGCCGTTATCTCTGAGCGGTACACGCTCCAAAACCCGCATTTTGGGTTTGACCTCAAACAGCTTTCAGCTGTCCCAACACATGAACAACGCTGTCAGTTTCATTTTTCTTTTTTTTTCTTTTTTTCTTTTTTGGGATTCCCCCCCCCCCCACCTTTTTTTTTCTCCCCAGTTGTAGCCGGCCAATTACCCCACCCTTCGCTGCTCCACCCCCCTCTGCCGATCCGGGGAGGGCCTGCAGACTACCACGTGCCTCCTCCCATACACGTGGAGTCGCCAGCCGCTTCTTTTCACCTGGCAGTGAGGAGTTTCACCAGGGGGACGTAGCGCGTGGGGGGGATCACGCTATTCCCCCCCAGTCCCCACCCCCGAACAAGCGCCCCCGACCGACCAGAGGAGGCGCTAGTGCAGCGACCAGGACACATAGTACACACGTCCGGCTTCCCACCCGCAGACACGGCCTGTAGGGACTCCCGACCAAGCCGGAGGTAACACGGGGATTCGAACCGGCGATCCCCGTGTTGGTAGGCAACGGCAGTTTGATTTTTCTGCCTTTGTGTTTCAGTTGTTTATTTTCTTCTTTCTCTCTCTCTCTCTCTGTCTGTCTCTCTCTCGTTCTGTCTGTCTGTCTGTCTGTCTGTCTGTCTGTCTGTCTGTCTGTCTGTCTGTCTGTCTGTCTGTCTGTCTGTCTGTCTGTCTGTCTGTCTGTCTGTCTGTCTGTCTCTCTCTCTGTCTGTCTGTCTGTCTGTCTGTCTGTCTGTCTGTCTGTCTGTCTGTCTGTCTGTCTCTCTCTCTCTCTCTCTCTCTCTGTCTGTCTGTCTGTCTGTCTGTCTGTCTGTCTGTCTCTCGCTCTCTCACATTCACACAGGGGTCCTAAGAACAGCATCTACCTAACCACCAACTCCAACGGATCGTGCCGTAAGTGATTGACAGTGCAAATACACCCGCCGCTGCATCTTTACACTGTTGTATATGGTTCACCCCCCCTCCCCCCCATCCCAAACCCCCACCTTCTCTGTCTCAGATGACAAAGGGATGCTGGAGTTGAAGAGGACGCTGGACTACGGGAGGAGCTTTCAGACCATTGCCACAAGAGTCTTCTCCTTCGTCCTGGGGGGGCGCTTCCTCTTTGCTTCCATCATGACTGGAACGGTACTTGTTTGTATGTGTTCATTCGTATGACTGAACCCCGGAAAGTTGAACCGGTTCATCTGGACACAGCGGTTATCAGAGGTGTAAAAACCAGGTCCAGAAAGTAAAAGTCCAAACCATGTATTTGCTCCACTCATGCACACTACGCCAGCAGAGTCTAGCCAACACCACTCCTCAGCTGGGGAGGGGGAACTAGCTGATGAAATCAGCCGGGTTCAGTAACGTGGTTGGAGCAAATACACGGTGTGGACATTTACTTTCTGGACCCGGTTTTTACACCTCTGGCGGTTATTGGTAGAAACGTTTCGTCGCTCCTCCAAGTGACCTCTTCAGTCTCGGCTGACTGCAGGTATCCCCACCCTATGGCCCCATCCTTGATAGGGAGGAACGCTGGTTTGAACGGGGAGTCAAAGAGGCCGTCTATGTGTCTATGTGAAGAGGGAACAACCATCCCTGAACTGGGGGGGGGGGGGAGTACATGTGCCTCCACCTTACAATGCTGTGATTGCAAATATTCCCAGATCCTCTGTGTATTGTATTGCCGTTGAAAAGTCACGGCGGTTTGCAAATGAAACCGACCGTTGGTTTGGGTCGTTAAGCCACTGTGTTGTTAATAAGGGTGGGACACCTGCAGTCAGGTGAGACTGAAGAGGCCACTCAGATGAGTGATGACGCGTATCTGTCGATAAAACGTTGTGTCCAGGTGAACTGGTTCAACCCTCTGTGGTTTCCTGACCTGGATTACTGAGCGTGCATCAAGACATGTTTGTGGATCCTCAACATCATCCTCTTGGTTTAACTGACTGATGCCCTTAATGGCACTAGTATATACACTGACATTTATGACCCCTTCAAGATCCACCGGGAATAAAACAGGGTCGCCTGTGGTGTTCGGTCAGCACCCCCCCCCCCACCACCACCACCATCACCACCGCGACATGCTAAGATGTGGGAGTACATGTTGGTAAAGGACTTTTATGAGCTTCGTCTGACATATCTGCTGGCCACGGCTCCTCAGTGCGGATGCTACCTGTTTTATTCTTCCATACTTAGCTGCTACCGAGATGATGTAAAATGCTATGTCCCGAATCAATTTTTATCGTGAAAGTCCTACCTAAACAGTAATCACTCAAATAAACAAGCGCGAAAGTGTTCGTGGTTTAAATATTCATGGATAAGATGGGCTTTTAAAAAAAAACACACACCAGCAATATGAAGTGTCTACAAAGATGTATGGTTGCATGTAAACTTAAGCATAACAGCTCTATGAGACATACTAACGGAGTTCTCCATCGGCTGTAGTACGGGGAGAACGCGCAAACTCCACGCAGAGGACGACCCGGGACGGCCCCCAAGGTTGGACGACCCTGGGGCTCGAACCCAGGACCTTCTTGCTGTGAGGCGACCGTGCTAACCACTGCACCTCCCGGGTCGTCCTCTGTGTGGAGTTTGCATGTTCTCCCCGTGTCTGCGTGGGGCTTCCTCCCACAGTCCAAAGACATGTAGGTCAGGTGACTCGGTCGTACTAAATTGTCCCTAGGTGTGTGTGTGTGTGTGTGTGTGTGTGTGTGTGAGTGTGTAGGCCCTGTGATGGCCTGGCGGCCTGTCCAGGGTGTCTCCCCGCCTGCCGCCCAGTGACCGCTGGGATAGGCTCCAGCATCCCGCCACCCTGAGAGCAGGATAAGCGGTTTGGATGACGGATGGGTGGATGTAGTATGGGGGCCGGCACTCTCCTGTGCCCCTCCCTTATTTATTCATTTTATTTGTACTCAAGTAAATTATTAATAAAGTAGCAGTACTTTGACTTCAGTGGGGATTTTCAGTACTCTTTCCACCTCTGCTATACACATATCTACTATAGTGCATGTGCTGGTCTAACATATGGGTTGTGTGTCTGTGTACATGTGTGTGACGGTATGGTAGGGCACAGAGCGTAGGATCCATGTGTCAGTGGATGGAGGTGAGGTGTGGAACTTGGCCCAGCTTCCCTCGGTCAACCACGAGCAATTCTACTCCATCCTGACGGCCAACCAGGACATGGTCTTTATGCACGTTGATGATCCAGGAGGTGAGAACCGACTGTTGTCGGTTGTTGGGGGGGGGGGGGCACTGATGATTGTAATGCTAACTGACACACGCATATGCATGTCACAAGGGAGCTATTGTTAAAAGCAATGTGGCACATTGGATAGGAAGACTGGCCTTCTCTTGGAAGACCTGGTTCAAAGTCCACTACTTGGTGAGCATCCGCCACCTTATTTGAGTGTCTTTGAACGAGATGCTGAACGCCCATCAGCGCCGAAGGTGTAGCTCTGTACCTGCGTTGCTAATGTACAATGATAATTGACATAGCTATACCATTACACACTATAATATCCGGATCAGTGCTTCCATAAACCTGGGTGGAGGTAACCTGTGTGATTTGTTGAGCAGACTCCGGAGTTGGAACCATTTATGTGTCAGACGACAGAGGGACCGTGTTCTCCAAGTCTCTGGAGCGCCATCTCTACACCCCCACAGGAAGCGACACTGACTTCACCAGCATCGCTTCCCTCCGAGGAGTCCACATGACCAGCGTACTCACAGAGGGTGGGTCGGCACACGCTGCCGAACACACTGGGAAGACTGGTATCTTCTAACCTAAGCCCTGGTTTCTTACCGTTTGGGCCCAAGCTGAGCAGTGGGTTTGCAGTCTGTTAAAGTGGTTTAGTGTTTAGCGAGCTGACTAACGCACACCAAGCTGCAGCGTAACCCTTCGCCAAATAACGTCCAATAAAATAGCTCTTGGCATCCGATGGATCAGAATGTGTGAAAGGTGTTGGAAAACATCTTTCATTATCCCTCCATCCATCCATCCATCCATCCATTGTCCAATCCGCTTCTCCTGCTCTCAGGGTGGCGGGGATGCTGGAGCCTATCCCAGCAGTCACCGGGGGGCAGGCGGGGAGACACCCTGGACAGGCCGCCAGGCCGTCACAGGGCAGGGCACCTTCCATTATGGAAAGACGGTTCCGGTGGTCAGTTGGTGGACCTTCCCCCCCCCCCCCCCCGTTTCTCTGCCACTCTCTCACGCCTCCCCTGAAGTCTTGCTGCTACAACTCACTGTTCGCAAGATTACAGAGCGGGACCTCTGGTCCGGGTTAGAAATGGATGGGCGTCTATAAAATTCCCCGACTGAAATTATGGCCAAGGCTCTGCGGACTTCTTTTATAACATTCGGAGCCTGTTAGTGATAAAAAACGGGTTCTTTTAGTGGAGGTTATTTGGCGCGGCATCACACTGAAGCTTGGCGCGTCGAGGTCGGCTGACGCTGGCTTGCCCAATACTGAATCCCTTTAAAAGATTCTGGTAACTGCAGCACAGTTTGTCACCTAACGCTAGGACAATAGGGCTTAGGTTGAAAAGCACCAGACTTTTCCCCTCAGCGTCCCTCGGGGGACATGTTTGACTCTTTACTGTCGGCAGATGGATGTCATTATGCTCTGCGTCGGTATCAAAGAGGTTGTATGAACGGATTCTGAATCGCCACCGAGCCAAGTTTGGGTTTTATACCCCGCGGTAATTAATCGTGCTCACCAGAGCGCTCGCTTCTCTTCGAGGGAAAGCTGCTGACGCTTTGTCGTTTCGCTGTGTAGACGGCACGGTCGAGACGGTGATCACCTTTGACCAGGGAGCAAAGTGGCAGACCCTGCACAGGGTACAGAACAGCCGCTGCGACACCGAGACAACCACCAACAGACCTGACAGAGTGAGAGACACACACACACACACACACACACACAAACACACGTACCGTTACACAGGACCTGATGTGACAAACACACACGGATGCACTTTTGCAGCGGTGCTATAGTAAGTGTGCGCTTTCACCCTTTGTTTACAGTGCAGACTTCATGTCCACGCCTCCTACAGCACCACAATGAACTTGAACGTCCCGATGCTGCCTCTCTCTCAGCTCAGCGCTGTTGGTCTGATCTTAGCTCATGGTAAGATGCACACACACACACACACACACACACACACACACACACACACACACACACACACACACACACACACACACACACCATGTTATCCTATACTTGTGGGGACCCCCCTCATTGACTACATTCATTCCTAGCCCTTAACCCCAACCTTAACCATCATAACCACATGCCTAACCTCAACCCTTACCCTTACCCTGGCCTCAGCCTTATCCTAACCTTAACCCTAAACCCAAATCCTCACCCTAAAATGGATATTTTCCTCATGGGGACCCATAAAATGGCCCCACAAGGAAGATGGTTTCAGGTTTTTCTATCCTGATGGGGACCAAATGTCCCCATTAGGATAGAAAAACCTGGTATATACACACACACACACACACACCATGTTATCCTATACTTGTGGGGACCCCCCCTCATTGACTACATTCATTCCTAGCCCTTAACCCCAACCTTAACCACATGCCTAACCTCAACCCTTACCCTGGCCTCAGCCTTATCCTAACCTTAACCCTAAACCCAAATCCTCACCCTAAAATGGATATTTTCCTCATGGGGAACCATAAAATGGCCCCACAAGGAAGATGGATGTCCCCATTAGGATAGAAAAACCTGGTATACACACACACACACACACACCATGTCACCCTATACTTGTGGGGACCCCCCTCATTGACTACTTACACTTCCTAGACCTTAACCCTAATCTTAATCACACATACTACATGCCTAACCCTTACCCTAACCTTACCCTAACCCTAATTCTGACCTTAACCTTAAAACCAAGTCCTAACCCTAAAATAGACCCTTTTACTTGTGAGGCCCCATAAAATGGCCCTACAAGTTAGGTGGTTTCTGGTTTTTCTGTACTAATGGGGACATTTGGTCCCCATTAGGATAGTTAAACATGGTACGCACACACTCACACACACACACACACACATAATAACATGTTCAAAGATCATTTTACACCCATACACAGTCTGAAAATGTAGGCTTTTTTATGTCCTTATCCTTCTCTCTCTCTCTCTCTCTCTCTCTCTCTCTCTCTCTCTCTCTCTCTCTCTCTCTCTCTGTCTGTCTGTCTGTCTCCAGGCAGTGTTGGAGACCCTGAGTCAGTGCTCTTCCCTGATGTGTACGTGTCTGATGACGGCGGCTACTCCTGGCTGCTGGCCCTCAGGGGCCCTCATCACTACGCAATCCTGGAGTCTGGAGGCTTGCTGGTGGCAGTAGAACACACCAATTCACCCGTCCATCAGATTAAGTGAGGCGCAAGGGAGTCAGGGTGGTTCCTTCTGGGGTTCGTCTGGCTAACCACAAACTCCTGTCGGGATCACAGGAAATTTTTTTTTTAACAACCCGGGTCTTATTTTTGTAGTCCCGGCCATTGTGCATATCAGGTATGAGATCATTTTACTCGCCGGCTTTATTTTGGAGATTTTGGACGTGGGACCACTGTTAGATGCAGCTCTACAACAGCGTCTTACGCGAGCGTTAAACCTGTCCCTTTCAACCAAAAAAGTCAACAACAAGAAACCCTGTGCTTCAGCTGAAGTGTCTACCTCGTGTCCCGTTACCTATGACCATCTCAGGGAATGCTGGTAAGTGAGCTGGATGCTCATTCCTGCAAGCTGAGCTCAGCGGCGCCATCAGCTGTTGTTGACAACTTCGGACAGTCTTGGTAATAACTTGACTTGCACTACTTCCAAGTACGTGGGCTGGGTTAAGTTTGACTTTTTGGAAAATTTCTGACACTTGTTGCCTCATAAACTGCTGTCTTTACAGTCGTGTCCAGCTGTGGTCCCGTCTCCAAAATCTCCAGAATAAACCTAGCGAGTAAAATGATCTCATAATCAATATGCATGGTGGCAAAAAATTACGAAAACGAGGGGCGTCCGGGTGGCGTGGCGGTCTATTCCGTTGCCTCCCAACACAGGGGGTCTCTGGTTCGAATCCCTGTGTTACCTGTGGCTCGGTCGGGCCTCCCTGCAGACACAATTGGCCGTGTCTGCGGGTGGGAAGCCGGATGTGAGTTATGTGTCCTGGTTGCTGCACTAGTGCCTCCTCTGGTCATTTGGGGCACCTTTTTGGGGGGGGGGGGGATAGTGTGGAAAACATTGGCCGTGGCCTACGGCGCGCGCTGGACGTATCAAACGGTGCCTGGCAGCAGAAGCAGACCGTTACGAACGCTCCAGACTCGCCAGGCGGGACGGGATGTGCTCGCTCTCTTTCCAGATAGAGGGAACGAGATGTCCTTTTTACACGCTGTAAAAAATTTTAAAAAAAACAAGTTCAGCAAAACTGAAAGAATCCCCCTTCCCCCCCCCCCCCCACGTTGCTTCAGTCTCAGGGAAGAGTCAAGTTCAAGTTCATGTTTTGAAGCTCGGGTTTTGTTTGCCACATATGCGCGCGGCGAAACGCATGTTGGCCCGCCCGCGCGCCACTTGACCGCGCGGGCGGGCCAACGCAGTGAATAAATCATAAACACAACACGCTGGCGCAGCGGTTAGCACGGTCAGCTCACAGCAAGAAGGCCCTGGGTTCGAGCCCCCGGGGTAGTCCAACCTTGGGAGGTCGTCCCGGGTCGTCCTCGGTGTGGAGTTTGCGTGTTCTCCCCGTGTCTGCGTGGGTTTCCTCCGGGGGATCCGGTTTCCCCCTGCAGTCCAAAGACATGTAGGTCAGGTGACTCGGTCGTACTAAATTGTTCCTAGGTGTATGTGTGTGTGTGTGGGGGGGCTGTGAAGGCCTGGCGGCCTGTCCAGGGTGTCTCCCCGCCTGCCGCCCAATGACTGCTGGGATAGGCTCCAGCATCCCATCGACCCTGAGAGCAGGATAAGTGGGTTGGATGATGGATGGATGGATGGATGAATGGATGGATGGATGGATGGATGGATAGATGGATGGATGGATGGATAGATGGGTGGATGGATGGATGAATGGATGGATGGATGGATGAATGGATGGATGGATGGATGGATGGATGGATGGATGGATGGATGGATGGATGGATGGATGAATGGATGGATGGATGGATGGATGGATGGATGGATGGATGGATGGATGGATGGATGGATAGATGGATGGATAGATGGATGGATGGATGGATGGATGGATGGATAGATGGATAGATAGATGGATAGATAGATGTACAAATACAACAGAAATGATGCAAGATGCCGGAGTAAAACTGCAATGCCCTGTGTTGTGCGTTATTCAAAATCTACCTATAATAATGTTAGATATAAAATGAAAAAAAGCTTTTTTTTAATTTTTTTCCCCTTGTAGTTATCCTTAACCTGCCATACCACGGTAAGGGGGCAGTTAAACATCTAACAGCTGGACTAGGCCGCACCACATTTTTCCCCTGTACTCATTTTTCTCTCTCTCTGTTTTGGAACTTTTGAAACAATTTCCAACCGATGTTAAAAATGAATTGGGATGTTTTTTAACATCAGTAGAGTTTTACGCTCTGGGACGGTGGTGTTTTAGTGTTATGACTCTCTGCTTCGTTCAGTCGGCGTGAGAGCCGCTCTGTCAGAATTTAAACTGAGGCACGAGAGGTGAAATATTTCATTCCTTGGTACGATCTTGGTAAGGACCACACTGATCATTGTCACTTCATGTGTTTTTCTGCTGATGCACACACACACACACACACACACACACACACACACACACACACACACACACACACACACACACACACACACACACACACACACACACACACACACACACACACACACAGGTTTTCAACAGACGAGGGCCAGTGCTGGCACGTGTACAACTTCACCGATGACCCGCTTCACTTCAGCGGGATGGACAGCGAGCCAGGGGCCCGGTCCATGAACATCAGCCTCTGGGGCTACAGGAATGACCTGAGCAAATGGGTGGTGATCACCATCGACTTCAGGCAGTTGCTGAGCAGAGTCTGTAAGTGTGTGTGTGTGTGTGTGTGTTGGGGTGTGTGTGTGTGATGTGCTTGGGGGTTATGTCAAGGGTGTGCGGCATTTCCGTGTTGGACTCTGTGTGTGTGTGTGTGTGTGTGCAGGTGGTGAGGGGGATTATGTGCAGTGGCTGGCCCATTCTGAGGACCCCGGTAATCCCGGTGACGGCTGTATTCTCGGTTATAAGGAGCGTTTCTTACGCCTGAGAAAAAACTCGGTCTGCTGGAACGGGAGAGACTATGTCATCACCAAGCAGTCAACGCCCTGCCTCTGCACCATGGAGGATTACCACTGGTATGACGTTATTTAGCCTTTCCGTCCTCTTGGACTCCATATCGTGTGCTATATATTTACTTTTTTATCATTTAACAGACACTTTACTCCAAAGCAGCTTACAAGCGAGTTAGCAATTATCAGCGAAATTCAAGTATTACCAAATGGCATCACAGAGCGCTAAAGTGGCGGCACGGTGGCGCAGTGGTTAGCGCTGTCGCCTCCCAGCGTGAAGGTCCTGGGTTCGAATCCCGGGGCTGTCCAACCTCGGGGGGTCACCCCAGGTCGTCCTCTGTGTGGAGTTTGCATGTTCTCCCCGTGTCGGTGGTGGGTTTTCTCCGGGTTCTCCGGTTTCCCCCACCATCAAAAAGACATGCACGTTAGGGTTAGTACTCCCGTCTGTGCCCCCGAGCAAGGCATGGCAAGACGGACTGGAGCTGGTCCCCGGGTGCTGCACGGCGGCTGCCCACTGCTCCTAGCTACACAGCTAGGATGGGTCAAAATGCAGAGAGGAATTTCCCTACGGGGATGAATAAAGCATCTCAAAATCAAAAAAAATCAAAATCAAAAGAAGGTTTAAGGCCCCTCTTCCCGGCACACATTCACACATGCCCACTCCTTCAACTGTAATATCTCCTCTCATCCCTCTCCCTTCGTCCCTCTGGGTACGTTAAGGCCAGAATGATATTAAATGGCATAGCTTCAGTTTTTCCTCTGGCTTTCTTTTTCTATTCAGCGACTTTGGGTACTATCGGTCGGAGAACAACTCCAAGTGTGTTGAGCAGGAGGAGCTGAAGGGCCGACCTCTGGAGCTCTGTTTGAACGGCACCACGGAGCAGTTGCAGACCAGTGGGTGAGGATCTCTTTGGTTTTATTGATTGGCTTTTTTCCCCAATTGTTGGCCAATTACCCCACTCTCCCGAGCCGTCCCAGTCGCTGCTCCACCCCCTCTTCCAACCAGGGGGGGAGGGGGCTGCAGACTACCACATGCCTCCTCTGATACATGTGGAGTCGCCAGCCGCTTCTTTTCACCTGACAGTGAGGAGTTTCGCCGGGGGGGGGGGGCGTAGCAGGTGGGAGGATCACACTATTCTCCCCCCAGTTCCCCCTCCTCCCCGAACAGGCGCCCCATCAACTAGAGGAGGCGCTAGTGCAGCGACCAGGACACATAACCACATCCGGCTTCCCACCCGCAGACACGGCCAGTTGTGTCTGTAGGGACACCTGATCAAGCCAGAGGTAACACGGGGATTCGAACCAACGATCCCCGTGTTGGTAAGGCAACGCAGTAGAACGCCACGCTACCCAGACGCTCCTCTCTTTGGTTTTATCCCCCAGCTTCTCCGCCCCCCCCCCCCCCCCAGGAACCATCACGTCCTCACCCTTTTATGTCTGACATTGTCTTGGTTCCCATCACGCTGCCTCGCCGCCTTTAATGCCTCTGTTGTCTGTACCTCTGCTGTGAAGCTACAGGAAGATTCCTGGAGACAAATGCGAGGGCGGATTCCAGCCCAAGAGGAAGGAAGTCGACCTGGGGAGAACATGCACCAGCAGCTTCCTCTATCCAAACGCCCTGGTCAGTTCTGAGCTCACGTCTCCAAGCGGGCACGAGTTAGAAGCTCATTAAAGAGAAGAAAAACACACCCATTTGTCCAAATCCTGTGTGTGTGTGTGTGTGTGGGGGGGGGGGGGGAGCAATGCTTAAGGAAGTTTTCTCATGTCTCATCCCTTTCTCTTTCCCTCATTTCCTTTTGCTCTTGTAGACTGACGAGGACTCCCCAAACGTCGCTCTTATAGTGATGGTTGTCATTGTGATCCTAATTATGACCGCCGTTGGAAGCGTTTGGCTGATTAAGAAATACGTCTGCGGAGGAAGGTTGGTTTACAGTGCTTCGTTTGCACACGCACACACACACCACACGCACACACACACCACACGCACACACAAAAATGTCCTTCTTCAAATCACCGTATTCGTTGGTTTCCTCCTCAGGTTTCTTGTGCACCGGTACTCTGTTATGAGGGATCATGTCGAGGCCAACCGGATAGAGGGAGTCGATGAGCCTGTCACACCATCCACAGAGACAGGGAAAACACAATTCCAATATGATTCAGATCAGGTATATATATATATATACTATATATATGTGTTACTTTTGGGAAACAAAATGTCCTAATTGTCATTATGACTTTGTGAATACCTACTCCGTATTTGTGTGTCTGTTTTTTCTGCCACTCTCAGGACCTTTTAGGCTAGGACAAAGAGTACCCACCAACCCACCAGGGCTCCTCAAGGTCAGATTACACAAGCCTGTCTTAAGACACGGTTGTCTGCAATCCCTGGGCACTCCTACTCTTCCAACACGCCAGTCAGCGTCCGCTTCCCGGTGCGTTCACATCTCGCCACGCCGCAAGTGGCTGAAGGACACCGCAACAGTGGACAACCCTTGCAATCTTTCCCTGTTGCAGTTGAGGCTTCTGCGGACGGAGAGCTCGTGGCCGGGGGGAGGAACCAACCCAGAGAACAACAGAAGAAAGCCCCCGGTGTCCCCGGAGAGCCTTTGTTGCGTCTGTCAAAAGGAGTTCGCTACAGACCATTGAGTCTGAATGGATGCCCTGACAGTCTTTTCACGCTGACCTGAGGAGAGATGACCTGTCATATCTTTTAGTTTGGTGCACGGTGGGAGCGTGATGCCGAGGCTACGACCCCCCCCCCCCCCCGGCCTGGGATTCTATACTGTTGAATTAGAAAATGACAACGCGGCTGTAAATGGGAGCCATCCTTATTCGAGGGAACCCCCTAGTGATAGAATGCAGAAAGCAAGCAATGAATGAATAATGTAGCTCAGTAATTTTCAAGTCGGCTGTCACATATATGCTTTTCCAACCGCCGTGTTTATGATAGCAAACGTGCAAGACTGCAAGACCCAACCCCAGTAAGACATATGATATGAACACGCTTTAAGAATTGCAACTTCAACCGATAAACAGCTTCTTCTTCTTCCCCCCCTGTGTGTGTGTGGTGGAGTTGAGAAACTCGAATTGTTGCCAAAGCACTTTCAATGTTTGAGTCTATTAAGCAGAGCTAAAACTTTAGTAAGCGAGCTTCCCACCAGCCCAGCGTAATATGAGAATGAAGAACAAAGTCACCCCGTCTCTTTACTTGAACTTTTACGTTTTGTACTAAGTAAAACCACACGCTTTGAAATAGCCACGATAGCAGACTGGCCTGTCTCGCTGACTCGCGGTGTCCATAGAGAGCAGAAACTTTATATTCGTTACGAGTAACGACTGTTTTTGTCCCCCCCCCCCCCCCAAGTAGACGCCGCATTTTTTCGCATAACTTGTTTTATGTATACACTGACATTAACTGTCTACCATTTCTATCTTATTTACAGTGTCATACCTACAACTCTGACACATGCAGGGTTTACGGCTAATACTTTATGTTCGGCAGAGGCAATAGCACCTCAGTGAATAAGCTATTGAAAAAAAATGGCCTAAAACACAGAGGGAATGTTCTCAAGGATTGTCTGATGGACCATGTCAAGTATAAAAGCATATTAATGAATGCCAGGGCTGAGCTTGATGCTTCTTTATCTACATTAGGACTGGTTGAGCGAGTTACATAATTTAATGATTTAATTTTTTTTGCACTGTATCTACAGATCTGTGAAAAGGTTTCTTTCCTTGCCTTTATTGTCGCTTAACGTTTGGGTCGATACATTTGGTCTCTGTACTATCTCGTTTGTCTTGATTATTTGTTAAGCTATAGCAAGCATATATCGAAATCATTTGCATACTAAAACTCTACTCTTGCACAAAAGCATTTTTATAACGCTTTTTTGTTGTTGCTTGTATCAATGGAAGAGATGACTCAGATATGTGTTTTATGTAAAATGATGTATTTGTATTCAATAAAACAATCAATACTCTAGAGTTTCTGTGTTGGAAAGGAATGCTCTGAATTGGTGAAACAACTGGTCGCGTGTGACTGTTAATTATGGTCAAATTGTTCCAACTGTGTGCTTGTCCTCTGTCTGGCGGAGGGGGGCGCCACAGTTTAACGTGGTTTCATTTCCGGAAGTTGTGGTCCAGACTTGACAAGGGAGTGAGACTAGTCTAAGGCCACGGGGCGCCCGGGTAGCGTAGCGGTCTATTCCGTTGCCTACCAACGCGGGATCGCCGGTTCGAATCCCCGTGTTACCCCCGGCATTGTCAGGCGTCCCTACAGATCCAACTGGCCGTGTCTGCGCGCGGGAAGTCGGATGTGGGTATGTGTCCTGGTCGCTGCACTGGCGCCTCCTCTGGTCGGTCGGGGCGCCCCCGGATCGGCGGAGAGGACGTGGAGCAGCGAACGGGACGGCTCAAGAGAAGCTGGGTAATTGGACGGATACGAACTGGGGAGAAAATTGGGGAAAAAGGGAAAAAAAAACCTAATCTAAGGCCACGTTTACACGACAGCGGTCTTGCTAAAAACGGAGACATTTTTCCTTTTTGCGTTTTAAAAAAGTTCCGCGTCCGGACGACATCGTTTTGAATACGATCCGTACGCACACGGATCCGCATAAAAAAAAACGACTGAAAACGCTGCAGTGTGCACGCCAGGCCAGTAGATGGCGGTGAAACTTTGTAGTAGAGCGCTCTTCCGGTGGACCCCAATAACGCTATGCGCACAAACGCGTCTCAGAGCAGCGAGTGAACAGACAATGGCGAGTGTACGCTGGAAAACACAATTTTGTCTAAAGTGGATAAAATGGAGTTGTTACTCCGAGTGACCCTGGACTACAAAGCGTCCAAATTCCAGGAAAACGTTGATTGGCATCAATACATTTAGCAGAGATAACGGCACAAACCGCTCGGTATTCCGCCATTGTTTATGTCGTTTTACCCGCGCGTGGTCACCGTGTTCGCGGGAGTTGCGTTTTCAAGATGTCGCTCCGGAACCCGCTTTCAGAAGTTTGCGTTTTCAGGCCCCCAAAAAACGCCGCTGTCGTATGAACGAACGGCCAAAACGCAAAAATACTTCACCGTTTTATGTTGGAAGACGTTGCTGTGTAACTACTACTACTTTCGGCTGCTCCCGTTAGGGGGCGCCACAGCGGGTCATCCGTTTCCATCTCTTCCTGTCCTCTGCGTCTTCCTCTGGCACACCAGCCACCTGCGTGTCCTCTCTCACCACATCCATAAACCTCCTCTTCTTCTTCTCTTCCCTGGCAGCTCCATATTCAGCATCCTTCTCCCAATATACCCAGCATCTCTCCTTCACACATGTCCAAGCCATCTCAATCTCGTCTCTCTTGTTTTGTCTCCAAACCGTCCAACCTGAGCTGTCCCCCTAATATACTCGTCCCTAATCCTGTCCTTCTTCCTCACTCCCAATGAAAATCTTAGCATCTTCAACTCTGCCACCTCCAGCTCCGCCTCCTGTCCTTTCTTAAGTGCCACTGTCTCCAGACAACGCTGCCGTGTAAAACAAGCTCATTATTTAAACAAGCTAATTAAAGGCCCATAAAACAAGCTAATTAGTTACACAAGCTTATTAAAGCGCTACTAGATATCTACTCGTATATTTTCGTAATGTGTGTGTGTGTGGTGTTAGTGTGTGTTAGTGTAGATAGCGGGACCGAAACCTAAAGCATTTATGATCCTAATTCTTTTTGGAGGTGGTAGGTATTGTCTCGGAGAGTACGGGAAAAATACCAGAAAATTAAAATTATGCATACATATGCAAAATATGCATTTTTCTAAAAATGGCTAAAAAACCACTTTTCTCGGCATTTCACATGATTCTGAGCATCTTTGATTTTTTCACCTATATAAAAAAAATTTCTGGGACTTAGAAATGTTTTGGCATTATGCAAAATGTGCATTTTTGCAAAAATGCACTTATGATCCTCATTTTTTTGGAGGTGGTAGGTATTGTTCCAGAGAGGACCAGAAAAACAGCAGAAAATTACAATTATTATAATAATTATGCAAAATATGCATTTTCTAAAAATGGCTAAAAACCACTTTTCTCGGCATTTCAGGTGATTCTGAGCATTTGGGGGGCGGGAGTTGGAGTTGGGGGGGGGGGGGTTGGGGGCAGGGGGAAGGCGGTTAGCTGGCAGGATGAAGAGGAGGGAGATTTAGACGGGTGGATAACCAAACCGCTACATTGTAGCGGGGTTCTTCTAGTATGTTTAATAAACTAGTACAGTAAAATCACAATAGTATACAGTAGAAAACTAACTTCCAGCTTCCAAATCCGTAGCAGTAGGTGTTGGTAACAGAAAGTTGAATCAGTTCACCTGGACACAAAGTTTATTGGGAGAAACGTTTCATCAGTCATCTAAGTGACCGCTTCAGTCTCAACCGACTGCAGGTATCCCCATCCTTATAAGCAGCATAGTTGCATAACGAGCAAAAACAACGATCGGTTTCATATGCAAATTACTGTGACCATTAACTGGAGTTACAATGGCCATGTTTTACAATTCACAGAGGATTGGGGAATAGTTACAATCACAGCATTGTGCGGCGACAGATGTCGGTTCAGGGATGGTCGTTCCCTCTTCACATAGATGGCTTCTTTGTCTCCCCGTTCAAATCAGCATTCCTCCCTATCAAGGATGAGCACATCCTCATCCTTGAAAGAGTGGCCGCTGGCCTGTAGATGGGTAGACTGTGGAGTCCTGGCCCGATGCGTTAGCTCTCCTGTGTTGTGCCATTCTCTTGGACATCCTCTGTTTGGTTTCCCCGATGTACAAGTCACAACTTCTGAGGATCTGCACGCTTCCGGATCCCACCGCTGCCACCAATGTAGCCGGTTATTTTGTTGCCCGGTGCGGGATTCGATACGGGGCGTACTGCACCACAAGGCGACATCACTAACCGCTCGGCTAAAGGGTCAGACCCGTTAGCTAGGGGCTAACGTGTCTTATTAGTAGTTTACACTATATTGCTCCGTTTGCGCAGGGGGACCCGATCCTCTCTCTCAATAAACGTGGTGTCCAGATGAACTGACTCGACTTTGTGATTTCCTTACCTGGATTATTGAGCATGAAGTAGGTGTCGGTATTATACCGCAGAGCTGGGGGCCAAACGAGCGTGGGAAGAAGAAGTAGAAGTTGTAAACATTTCAGAGCACGTGTTCTTTAATTTCTTATTTCAGTTCTTAAAATGAGCAGGGTTGAATTAAGATGGGCTTTAGTTTTAGAATTTAGTTTTCTGTTATCTTATTAATCATTAACTATTAATTTAAGAGGTATGTCATTGTATTTCCGCGATTCACACTCCTGGTCAGCAGGTGGCGGTAATGCGCCGTTAAGTGGTTTGCCGACAGCCATTAAAAAAATTTTTTTTTAAATCCGAGGATGAAGAAGAAAGGAGGCGGAGGAGGAAGTTGCGGAACCATTGTCATTTTGAATCCCCCAGGCCAGCTATCGAGTTAACTTGGCGGCGTTAGTTTCGAAACAGTAAAACGAGTTCACTCATGACATTTAAGTTTGTTTGTTAGATGTCAGGGCTACAAGAATAAGCGCAACGATGTAGTAATTTTAAAGTGAGACCAAAATCACGAAAGGTGAGTTCCCTTTGCAGTAAACGCCTAGCATAGCTCAGCTAGCCGCCTTAGCTTAACAGTCTACGTCAGTCAACGTGGTGGTTTGGTAGGTTGATTAAAAACTGCGTTCATTACACGGACTCGGGCGAGCAGGCCTCCATGGCAGTAAAACTCGATAGACCTAAACTGGGCGTTAGAGCTGATGTATTGTCATTTTTCATCACCCCCTGCGCTTGGTAAAAAGCACAGGCCCCACTGACGTAGTGCAAGTTAGCAACCCCGCTGTACTCCCACATAGAGGGACAGTCAAGGTGTGTGGTCCACCCGCATTGGTTTCCATCGGGGCAAGAACACGTGTTAACCATTGCAACAGCATATCTGTTAATTAGTGGCTGTGAGTGTTTTATAAACAAGTTTGTGGAATTTAAGCAAATTACGCGTGTTGTGTTTCTGTGCTGGAAGCGTAATGCATTCACTTGAGAAAAAAACATGTTTGCGCTGTTTTTCTGAATTAACGAGAGTATCTCGTCATTCCAAAACGTTTTCATAGGATTAAACAAAAACACAAAAATCTGCCGTTTCTCCGAATTGACGAGATGCCTCAAAATCATCAGCTTTTCTCAGGATTCTGATATAATCTCGAGAAATGAGCATTTTTTTTAATGAAAACTTTTCTGGGAATTTTGATAAAATGTTATTAATCCAGAAAAACAACAAACTTTTTTTATTTTTCTCAGGTGAATGCATTAGCTTCCCGTATTTCTGGGGATGCACCCAATATGACTTCTTTTAAGTTTTGACCTAAACCGAGTATCAATCCGATTCATCACTTTTGCTGAGCAGGGAAAACTTTGACCATTAGTTTGGGGTCAGTTGGCAGTTTTGTTTGTTTATTATTTATTTATTACACTATTGAGTGGTCATCAACCCTGAAGACCCCGGAAGATGCAGAGGACAGGAAGATATGGAAACGGATGAGCTGAAAGTAGTAGTAGTAGCGAGTGGTCGTCGGCCCTGCTCCTGGAGAGCTACTGCCCTGCTGGTTTTCACTCCAACCCTGATCCAATTAATCAAGGTCTTGGTAAGTGGGTAATCGGTAGAATCCGGGGTGTTAAATTAGGGTTGGAGTGAAAACCGGCAGGATGGTAGCTCTCCAGGAGCAGGGTTGGTGACCACTTCCATGTAAAGTAAATCAAGTCATTTTTATTTATGACATGTTACTGATGACTTTTGGTATTGGATTTTACTCCTGGGTTAAAATAGCCAATATCGATACTCAGTTTTAATTTTGTATTAGTTTGACATCCAATACCAGTAGACATACCAGTGCTACCCTAGTTTCAGCATCAGTAATGAGGTCAATATCCTTATAAAAAGGCAAAACTGCAAGCTAAGGAGAAAACTTATTATCCTGCAATTAGCAGTGTGGTCTACGAATGTCATCTACAACCAGACTCCTACTTGCTATTGCACGGCCATCAGAATCATTCAACACGGAAAATATTTGGCCCTTTGTTAGGATTATATATAAATATATATATAATTTTGAAGTTGTCCTGTTGTCTGCATGTTTTTATTTATTTTTTATGAATCTGCATGATTCACGTGGGTCATATTTTCAAGTCGAAAAATCCGGAATTCCGGATTAATCCAAAAAAAATAAAATCCCTGATTCTTGGAAAACTATTTTTGAAATGTGTTAAATGAATATGAAAAATTCCCCTTTCAAAATGTCTGACTGATGTTAATCTTGTTTCAATAATGTATATGTCCTGAATTGAAATATATGGTATACATAGATTGTGGATATTAATGTTGGCTCTGTGTGTTTTATTCTCAGATTTCAGACTTAATCCAGCTCGTTTACTATGAGCTCAATAGCAGCTCAGCCACTGGCGTCAAGCTCATCATGCAGAACACTACCAGGAGAGGGAAATCAGGTAATTACATTACAGTCATTTAGCCAACGCTTTTATCCAAAGTGACTTACAAAAAGTGCATTTAATGTAGAAAATCAGGAGAACTACTAGTCATCAGAGGTCATAAGTGCATCTTCTCTCTAAACGAGCATCTAAGAGCAAAACCGGTGCTAAAGTAAAAGCGCAAGAAAGAGTTTTTTTTTTAATTTAAATGTGTGAATACAATAAGTGCTAAGAGCAAGTAACAGGGTAGTAGTTCTTGAAGAGGTGAGTTTTCAACCTGCGCTGAAAGATGGGCAGCGACTCCGCTGTCCTGACATCAGTGGGGAGTTCATTCCACCACTGTGGGGCCAGGACAGAAAAGAGCCGTGACTGGGTCGATCGGCAGCAGGGGCCTCTGAGCAACGGGGCAACCAGGCGTCCCGAGGCAGCAGAGCGAAGTGGTCAGGTGGGGGTGTAGGGCTTGACCATGGCCTGGAGATAGGAAGGAGCTGTTCCTTTCACTGCCCTGTAGGGTAGCACCAAAGTCTTAAACTGGATGCGCGCAGCTACTGGGAGCCAGTGTAGGGACATGAGAAAGGGAGTTGTGTGGGAGAACTTACGGCGGTTGAACACCAGACGGGCTGCAGCTTTCTGAACAAGCTCCAGAGGTCTGATGGCCGACACTGGGGCGCCAACAAGGAGGGAGTTGCCGTAGTCCAGCCGGGAGATGACCAGAGCCTGGATGAGCACCTGTGCCGTCTCGTCGGTGAGGAATGCGTGAATCATCCTGATGTTATAGAGGAGAAATCTGCAGGAGCGAGCAACCGATGTAATGTTAGCAGAAAATGACAGTTGGTCATCCAGGATCACACCCAGGTTCCTTGCAGTCCGAGTTGGCGTCACCACGGTTTTGTCAATGGTGATGGCCAGGTCTCGGTGCGGGCAACCTTTTCCCGGGAGGAACATCAGCTCTGTCTTGTCCAGATTGAGCTTCAGGTGGTGTGTCGCCAGCCACTCTGAGATGTCAGTCAAGCATGCAGCAATGCGTGTCTCTACTTGTGTGTCAGAGGGAGTAAAGGACAAGATCAGCTGGGTGTCATCGGCATAACAATGGTAATAGAAGTCATGCGAGCGAATAACAGAACCCAGGGATATTGTGTAAAGGGAGAAAAGGAGAGGACCCAGAACCGAACCTTGTGGAACGCCTGTAGTCAGTCTTGCGAGGCTACGACATAGATCCCCTCCATGTCACCTGGTAGGAGCGACCCGTCAGGTCGGATGCAAACATTGAGAGTGCAGAGCCTGTGACACCCAGCCCCTCGATGGTAGAGAGGAGGATCTGGTGGTTCACTGTGTCGAATGCAGCTGACAGGTCCAGGAGTATCAGGACAGAGGAGAGAGAGTTGGCTCTCACAGCATGCAGCGATTCTGTCACTGCAAGGAGGGCCGTCTCTGTCGAGTGGCCCACCCTGGATCCAGACTGGTTGGGGTCCAGGAGGTTGTTCTGGTGGAGGTACAAAGAAAGTTGGTTAAATACAGCATGTTCGAGAGTTTTGGATAGAAAGGGTAAAAGGGAAGCCGGTCTGTAGTTTTTGACGTCAGAGGGGTTAAGTGATGCTTTCTTGAGAAGGGGGGTGACTAGCAGTCTTGAAAGCAGATGGAAAGCATCCTGCCTGGAGGGAGGTGTTGATGAGGTGGGTTAGAAAGGAAAGGAGTTCAGGTGCTATTGACTGAAGAAGAGGGGAGGGGACCAGGTCAAGGGAGCATGTGGTGGGGCGACTGGGTGTGATGAGCTTGAGGACCTTGTCGGGGGAGAGGGGAGTGAGGTGGCATAGGGTGGGACGTGGAGAGGTGAGGGAGGGTGCAGAGGGTGGGCTAGTGCAAGGAGCGCTAACCGGTTGGTGTGAAAAGGAGGATCTGATGTCGTTTACCTTCTTGTCAAAGAAGTTGGCAAAGTCATCAGGGAGAAGGGAGGAAGTAGGAGGAGGAGGTGGGGTTTGAAGAAGTGTAGAGAAGGTTTCAAAGAGTTTCTTAGGATTAGAGGCAGAGGATAGGATTTTAGTGCGATAGAAGGCAGCTTTAGCAGCAGAAAGGGAGGAGGAGAAAGTGGAAAGAAGAAATTGGAAGTTGAGAAGGTCCTCTGGGAGTTTGCCTTTTCTCCATTTGCGCTCTGCCTCTCTCAGGCTCTGTCTGTCAGTACGTACTGAGTCGGTCAGCCAAGGGGCAGGTGGAGTTGGGCGTGCAGGCCTGGAGGTGAGGGGACAGAGATTGTCCAGAGAAGAGGAGAAGGTAGAGAGAAGATCAGTAGCAGTGTCAGGGGGTAGGAGAGAGAAAGATTCAGGTGTAGGGAGGATAGAGGTAACAGAGGAAGAAAAATCAGTGGTGGTGAGAGAGCGGAGGTGTCTACGGGTGGAAACCATGTAGGTAGGGGGAGGGGCTGAGGGGGGAGAAGAGAGGGAGAGAGACTAGGACATGAAATAGTGGTCAGAGAGCTGGAGGGGAGTAACAGAGAGATTGGAAATAGGACATTGTCTAGTAAAGATAAGGTCCAGCTGGTTGCTGGCCTTGTGGGTAGGAGGAGAGGGTGAGAGGTGAAGGTCAAAGGAGGAGAGGAACGAGAGAAGAGGATCTAGCTTGTCAGTGTGGATGTTGAAGTCACTGAGAAGGATAAGTGCAGAGTCATCAACAGGGAAGTGCGAGACAAGTGTGTCAAGCTCCTCCAGAAACTCACCAAGGGGACCTGGTGGGTGGTACACAACCACAATGGTGAGTTTGACTGGATAAGAGACAGTAATAGCATGAAATTCAAAAGAGGGCGGAGAAAATTGTGGAATGGAAACAAGAGAGTATTTCCATTTCAGGGAGATTAGCAAGCCAGTACCACCACCTCGCCTCCCATCTCTGGGAGTGTGAGAAAAAGAGTACACATGTGACAGAGCTGCGGATGTGGTAGTGTTTTCTGGCATGATCTAGGTCTCAGTTAGAGCAAGAAAGTTGAGGGAGAGCAAGGATGCGTAGCCTGAGATAAACTCAGCTTTCGGCACCGCAGACTGACAATTCCAGAGCCCTCCCGTCACCACTTGCTCAACGTGAGTAGAGAGAGTGGGATAGATGAGATTGGTAGGGTCACAGCACCTAGGAGTGACCCAACGTCTATGCCAGCCCCGGGAAGAGGAAAGGACAGGAATGCGATGGAAAAACATAGTCTATACTAGGTACCATGGCTTCCGTTAGCCAATAAATATCGGTTTTTGACCAGTAAAATTTATGGAAAACCGGAAAAATAAAAAGTCGCCGGTCAAAATGTCCGGTAGGCATGCACATAAAAAACGTAGTCTAGATATAATGTTGGCTATCCCTCACCTTGACATTTCTGTTTTGATAGCGAAAAATCCCATTAACAGCCTGCAGTGCTCTTTCTTTTTAATTGCGCGATACTACCACCTTATATTCCTGGCCAAACAATGGGCGTCGCCATGACACCTCTGTCCAGTTTTCTACTTCAGTCCGAAGCTGCGTTGAATGGTAATAGCTAGGATGGCTTGTAGTTTTACAAATTAAAATAATTCACGAAAAGGTTATGTATGTGGTCGTTTTCATTCTATGGACAAAAAGCCAATGGAAAGCACAATGATGAGCCGCACCTTAAGTTACAGCATAATTGCAGAATAATTATATCAGCGCTAAGACCTATGGATGATATTGAGTCAACGTTAGGCTTGAAGTTATCGCTATCATAGGTTTCATAACCGAAAGACAGTGTCTAATGTATCTTAAACAGTGTCAAAGTAAACCTATCAGTTCTACATTATAACATATTTACACAAATGATCGATTGATTGCAGAATTTGTCAATGGGATTTTTTTTTTTAAGTTATGCAAGTTAACTTGAACAAATATTACGGGAGACGGTCATCTGCTAGTGCCCACTAGCTAGCACAGCTAAGGTTATTAGCCTTGGCATATTGTAAACAATCCCAAAGGAAATCGATAAACGAAAATCAGAGCCGTTATTGATTCGCTATGAATCACGGGAATATTTCCAATCACTGACTTACAGTAGTATTAGCAAGCAGTTAGCTATGGCAAAACAGTTGAACATTGGTCAATTTTTCCTCAAAAAAAGAAGCAAGTTGAGTGGTAGCACGAAGACTACTGATACCCCTCTCTCTGTGCCTGACGAGGGCATCCCAGAAATCTCAGAAACCGAGGGTCCAGCACCAAAGAAGGCGAGAACTAGGGTGACCAGACGTCCCGCTTTGTCCGGGATTGTCCTGGTTTTAAGATGGGTGTCCCGAGTCCCGACAGATATCTGTAAAATAGTAAAATGTCCCATCCCCCAAATGACCTGGTTTTCACGGCAGTTAAAAAAAATATTGAATATTGTTTTCAGCGCTTGCAGAGACGTTTCCCATGTTCTGTCCCACTCATTATTACCTAATCCTATCAAAAAACATAAACAACGCACCAAATGTGTGAATTAAACACTGATTTGTCTATATGTGTGAAGTTTTAAAAAAAAACTCAGCTACTCTAGCCTGTCTTTTTTTTTGTTGGGAGGGAATAAAAATCCTTCAGCATATCATGTCTGGCGAGACAGACACGCTTGTGAGAGCGTGCATGTGCACGAACGTGTGGTACACTTTTTAGGGTCCCGATTTGGGATTTTGAAAATCTGGTCACCGTAGCGAGAACCCACTTCAGACCCAAGTGGCGGAACAAGTTCAGGTGGCTGAAGTGTGAAACTGTGGATGGGGCAGACAAAATGTTTTGCTGTCTTTGTGTTAGCTCAGGGAGGAGACATGGATTTACGAAAGGGTCAGCCAACATGAGGGCGTCAGCCCTCACTGAGCACAGCCAGTGCCAACATCATATATTCGCAGTCAACGCGGCACAACAACAGACGGCTATAAAAAGTCACATCGACAGCGCCCATGAATAGACCAGAAAGAAGCTGTATTCACAATTAAAAGTTGTGTTTCACATAGCCAAAAATGACATCCCAGGTCACCAGTTCAGAGGAATGAATGGTTTACTGAGGGTAGTAAGGGCTCCTGATGTCTGGTAAGTTTCACATTTGTCAAGTAAAATAAATTCTTTCCAGACATTAGACTGGCAAGGAAAAATCCTAACAGAAACCCTGCTAGGTACACAAAATACAGATGACTGACCGGATCTAAAAAGAGCTGTCCTTGCTTGATGAAGTCTTGGCCTGGAAAAAGTCACGCTTGCCTTTGTTCACTCTAGACTTCATTAAGCCTAGAGCTGTTTTCCCTCGGCTTGTTTGCCTGACGCTTCCAAGTGCCAGCAGTTATTTAAAGAACACTGATTGCTAATTGTCTGCCAGGAGTGCAGGCCACACCCTGGCCACTTAACACCCAATTGGCCAAAGAGGTAAACTGAAACTAGACCTATTGCCCAGAAACTGGTCACTTATGTAAAACTCTATCAAACCTCATACAAAACTATTAAAACTGCAAACAGCAAGTTACCAAGGAATATATTTATAAGCTAAAAGGATAACTAAGTCAAAACAGCTAGGCAACAAGAAATATTTAAGGATGTAGTAGGTGAAAAACAGCTACAGCTAGAATAAGACAGTTACAGCTAGAATAAGATCCCACTAGGAACCAGCAGCAGATCTATAGAAAAAAGGACTAATACTCAAGCAGCTGCAATAAGACTAATAGCAACTTGTTAAGCAAGAAAGACGATACTTGCTCTATGCTAGATGAACCAGCAATTCATAAATCACTCCAGAAGTTAAAATGCACAATAACAGTTAAATTATGGTGTGCATGTATAATTGTCATAATCCAATTCATATGCAATGCTGAGTGGTGGTGTTTTGATGCTATGTCTTCAAGGTGCAACCCAGAGCACCTCTCCTGCAGATTCTGCGTGTTGCTGGAGCCCAGGAAGACGTATTCACTCTTAAAGAGGTGAGGAGTCAGCAGGTTAACATGAGGGTTGTCAGTCAATTATTAAGCCAGTTTTACAATATATAACAATGAGGTACTCTGCTTTGTACAGTAATGTTCCGGGGGGGGGGGGGCACATTTACTTTTAATTAGCATTGGGTCCAAGCCATTATCAGTATCGGGTGCTGATACTGACGAAATTCACTCATCGGATATTAGACAGACGTTACCAATTCACGAACAATCCATATTCCATAGTCTGATGTTTTTATGAATAATAAATATGTAATAATGCAATTTTAAGCCAATAGCCAAAATGTCTTTATGCATGCTCAATAATCCAGGTAAGAAAAGCAAAGAAAATTGAGTCAATTCATCTGCATACAACGTATTGATAGATATGTTTCATCACTCATCTAAGTGACTTCTTCAGTCTAAACTGACTGCATGTATCCCCATCCTTATAACAGCCGAAACCAACGATAAGTTTGATATGCAAATATGCGTGTGACCATTAACTAGAGTTACAATGGCCATATGTACTAGTCACAAAGGATTTGGAAATGTTTGACAGACTATGAAATTACAAAACGACCCCACCCTTAGCAATAGGACCACCTCTAACACTGATCAAGTGTGTCTGCTCCTGAAGCTGTGTGTTCAGTCCATGTACTTCACGTACAGGGGGCAGTACTATAGACAGACGCATGGGTGTGCTATGGGTTCCCCATTCTCACCTGTAGTGGCCAGCTTGTATATGGAGGAAGTGGAAAAGAGGGCTCTGATGTCCTATCCAGGGAGACCACCTAGCCATTGGTTCAGATTTGTGGACGACACCTGGGTTAAAATTAAATCTCAGGACTTGCCACATTTCACTGACCACATTAACTCTGTGGACAACCACATCAATTTCACCAGGGAGGATGTGAAAAACGACAGGTTAGCCTTCTTAGATTGTGAAATTGCAATTGATGATGGGGGACATTTGATCGTTGGTATTCACCGTAAATCAACACATACTGATCAGGGGGAAAATGCACAGTTTGACTCGTTAAGTCAATTAACACATTGTTGTCAGCAATTTGTACTCCTAGACCCGTTTAGATGTGAAGCCCACTGAAACTACAGTTCAAATAAGTTGTGTTGGAAAGAATTAAATTTAATGCATTTTTGTATAGGGTTTTGCTCTTTTAATAAGAAGTGATGTGTGGTTTACTACTGCCCCATGTAACCTTACACGATACCAACAACAACAATAATAATATTCGAGAAAAAGTGTTGTGGTATCAGTATCAACAGATATCCAAATTCAGATATTGGAGTTGGATCGGAACTGGGAAAAAAAAGTGGATTGGTGCATCTCCATTTTTGTGTGTGCAGTAGTGGTGAGGATTTTCTTTATTGAATGTCCATTGTGTAGGTGATGCATTACTTGGGACAGTACATCATGGGGAAGCAACTGTATGACAAACAGAGGCAGCACATTGTCCACTGTCAAGATGACCCACTAGGAGAGCTGCTGGAAGTGGAGAGCTTTTCTGTCAAAAACCCAAGGTACACACACCCTCATGCAGAGCCTCCTAAACCTTTTGTCATCAATAACAAGAAATCGTGTTTAGAATTTACTTTTTTTTCCTATTGCAGCCCAGTGTACGAAATGCTGAAGAAGTACTTGGTGGTGCTTGAATGTGCTGGTAAGGGATGGCGTCATTTAAATAACCTAATATGTATTTTACATCATTTTGTTGAAATTTGTCCTGCAATTTAAGTGCCGAGACGTGGGCGATATGGTCAGGAAACATGAGGGGTGAAGCCAAGAATTGTTAATTTTACTTTTTTCCTTTCCTTGACGAATTGAGTGACATCCAACTCCAAACCTACCCAACCAGGAAAGGGCCTGCTTTTTATTTTCACTCTCAAACCACTCTATCTAAAGATTAGATTTCTATTTGGAGTGGTGTGTTACACCACTTGTCTGCAAGAATGGTGTGCCTGGGTTGGATGACAGCTATACCATTTCCCATCTCACCTGAGCTTCGATGCCCTTCCAGGAGAAAGCTTTAGCGAGAGTGTAATTTTGAAAAAAAAGGAGTGTTATAATTAAAGGGTGGGGGTGTGCTTTTTCTGTTACTGTGTCTCATTTGAAATGCAGACGCTGCAGAGAATCTTTCTGTGGGCCATGAGTGTGTAGAGGGCGGAGAGGAGGATCGTGGTCAGGTAAAGCTGAAGCATGGTGCTCAGGAGAAACAGAGACCCTCAGCCTTCGTTACCTCGCTACACACAACCCAACTGACCAGACAGGGTGTTCATAGTAAACTGACAAAGTGTATTTATTTTCCTTCAGCCTGTAATACATTCTGTTCCACAGTGCTGGATTAAAATCAGTGATTTTGTGAAACTCCGTCACACTGTGTTTTGAGGATATTACTGAACACCTGTCGGCTTGTATGTAATGAGGTGGAGGCCAGGGCTGCTGTCTCTGTGATGTGCATCTGTACAGAGTGGCACCGTCTCTGTACAACCCCATCCTCCGTCTGGTCTGGCGGTGTTGTTCATACTCTTGTGTGACCCACCAGCTCCACCCAGTGGATGGGGGGGCAGAGTCACTGTCTCTGTCTGTCTCAGAGTTCTCTTCTCTGCTCCGAACCGGGGAATCACAGCTCTCAATCCAGTCACAGGCCCAGTGTCTACCCCTAAATATCCTTCCCCCCCCTTCACCCAACCCAGTGATCCCACACCCCTCTGCCCGTTCCCACCTAACACCAAATACACCTGTGCTCCCTCCCTCCTGCTGTACTCTGATTAATACTGAGCTTCTTGCCGATTTGTCTATGCTTCAATTCTTCACCATCCCAGTGCTCTGAATCCAATAGGTTAAAAATATTCTGTACATATTGAAGCCACTTTGAGTGCTGTCAAATAACCGGTACTTTTGCAGGCCAGCATTAATAGATTATTAGATATGGAATATGTTTTTCAGTGTGTCTGTCTGTCTGATCAAGCAGTAATGCCAGTTCTCATTTGAAGATGTCAATTTGGCCTTTAAGAATCTGTATATAAAAAAAGGCTTTAAAAGTTAGTGAATGAATGTGGATAAACTAGGCAATATCACAAAATATCTGCCTAATATTATGCATACCATATAGTCCTTGTTTCTGTGCTTTGCTCTGTGCACTTATTTTCTTGACTTTCAGCATACCTTACAGAAATCCCCCATCTTAATGCAAATTTATAAATCCATGATTCACTTTTCTTACAATAAATTTTGGAATTCATATTGGTTTTTATCTCCATCTTAAACAGCACCCTGGTTCTCCCACTTGTCCTCCATTTATCAGTTGTTTCCTAGACCTGCAAAAAAAAATCCCCAGTTTTCCATATCCCACAACTTTTGACCCTGCCCCAACTTTCCTCCCCACTAGTCCGTACCCCTATTGCCCAACCCCTTGACCCCTCAATACCCCGGGGCCATCTTGAGAGGGAGCTGTGAGTCCTCCAAGTGCCCAGTCATTGCTCTGTGCTCTAATTTCCTGTTCCCTACTCCTTCTCTTCATGTAGGCATGTGGAGGTGTGGCCAAAGCAGGACTCGAGGCTGGCACTGATGGGCCCCTCCTCCTGCAGACCCCCTCCCAGAGACGACCCCGGGACTCAGACGAAGGTAAACAAACAGTATCTTCACTACCACCTGTAACACCCCTGCAAGTCAAGACTGGCGTCATGCAGCAACTTACTTCTTTTACATCAGCCATACAGCGTGAACGTCTAAAGGGGATTGACAGTCATGATGTATGTCTGAGAAGTGCTATCTTGCTCAGATGTTGAATTTAAACCTTGGTTCTTCCCTAGATTCTCTCGAAGGTCTGCCACGGTCAGCGTGTAAACGGCCCAAGCTTGATGTTACTCTGGATGAGTGGGACCTCTCTGGTCTGCCCTGGTGGTTTCTGGGCAATCTCCGTAGTAACTACAGCCGCAAGAGCAATGGGTCCACAGATATCCATACTAACCAAGTAAGAAGCCACATATGTGTTGTTTCTGTACTGTCATGTACAATAAAAGAAAGCTGTACAGGGTTAATTTTGGTGGTAGGATAATTACTTTCCGGATAATGGTACGAGGGATACAGTGATGTGACTGAGGAGTCAGCTGTCTCCTGCACAGGAGGAGGACACAGCCATCGTGTCAGACACCACCGATGACCTATGGTTCCTGACAGAGGGGGAGAGTGAACAGGTGAGTGTGGAGATGAAGGAGGCCGTGCTGGAAGAAGGAAGCAGAGGAGAAGGAGAGGCTCTGCCTGAGGACGAAGAACCAGGAGGGAAAGAGGAGAGAGCAGATGGGGAGGTAAGACTTGGTTTAGCATCTTTATTCCCTCTAGTTGTACACATGCCAGACAATATTGACATGTTGACTCGTTATTCTCTTCTACTGTTTTCATTGACATTTGTCACTCTGATTTGTCCCTGCCAAACGACTTGTTCCATGGGAAGGGTTCGTATACTGTGATGAGGAAAAATTTGTTCTGATGAAATGTTCATTCTATATGATTAGATGCAGGAAGAGCCAGATGAGGAGTCCCAGTGTCTGAGCGATGACACTGATATAGAGATCTCCATGCAGGTCTGTATCATCATCATCATCTGTTTCCCCTATCTCACTCTTTACCACTACATGATGCAGTCACTCATAGGCTGTGTTCGCATGCAGTGCCTCCGTGACACCTTGTGACTTCGCGTTTATCTTATCCTTCAGGATGCATGGCAATGCACCGAGTGCAGGAAGTTCAACATTCCTCTCAGAAGGTACTGTGTTCGCTGCTGGGCCCTAAGGAAGAACTGGTATAAAGATGTCCCCCGACTCGCCCATTCCCTCTCTGACCCTGACATTCCAGCGTGCAGTTCTCTTGCACCCACGTCCACCCATGATGAAGAAGATGACAGTGACACAGGCATCGACGTTCCAGATTGCAGCAGGACAATTTCTGACCCTGTGATCCCGTCGAGCTACTACTCCACGTCTGATCAGCCGCCGCCCACAGTGGTCGCAGAGAAGAGTAAGGTGCCTCGGCTGTGCAGCTTGCCCAAGGTGGAGCAGCTGTCGGAGGGGGACAGCCAGGAGAGTTTAGGAATGGAGGTTGAAATTCGGCCTAAGGTCATAATGGAACCGTGTAGGCTGTGTCGGGTGCGCCCTCGTAATGGAAATATAATACACGGACGTACGGCTCATCTCCTCACCTGCTTCCCCTGTGCCAGGAGGTTACACAAGTTCCAGGCTCCTTGTCCCGGCTGTGGAAAGATCATCCAAAAAGTTATCAAGACTTTTGTCATATAAAAATGCTAAACGGCTGAGCTCCTTTCCTGGGGAGCCAATCAATGGTTTAAGCAAATGCATTTACACGCAAAGTAAGATAGCTCAACAAACCAATATCAACACAAACCCACACATACCCATACTGATGCACTTGGTTGAGTTTGCCTTTGGTTGTATGGTTTATTTTTGCATCACACGGCCTCTGAAACATCGAGAGAGAAGTACGTCGAGAGAGAAATACAAGGTCAGTTATTTATTTTATTTATTGGCGGGACATATGTGATTGTATAGTACATTGGAGCTGTTGTTTGAATTTAAAGTTTTCAGTGTCATGAAGGCTTTTATTTCCTTGTTCGAGGCTAAATTGAGATTTTCCCCACAACCACAAGGTTGTCTAAGTAAATGTGGCTTTGTTTCACAATGTGAAGTGGTGCCAAACTATAGTTCAGTGTTGTTTGAATCCTCACCCCCAGTGTGAGCACACACACACACACACTCACTCTCTCTCTCTCTCTCTTGGTTCAGAAGGTGCAAATTGTGAGAAATACCTGCAGGTTATGGAACACTTAGTTTCTTGTGTTTATTTTTTCCCTCCTCGACCCTTGGAAGTTTTGTGGCTTAGTCTGTTTGTAAAGGCGAGATTAACTTGACGCTCTTCCTTCAGTTGTTTTGGATTTTGAAGGCTATAGTCCTTTCAATGAATCCTGCATTACTGAGGTGTTACCTTTTCTTGTTTTGCTCCGTCAGTGAACGTACCATACAATGCAAACGTGGATATGGTCGTTTCTCTTGGAAAAATACTTTTAAGGTAATTAGCATCAATGTTTATCTGCAGAGAAAGGTAATTCACTGTAATCTGTTCTAAAGGAAGCTTCTCTTGTTGTTCATTCAATATTTACAATCTCCAAGCTGCTGATGGAAGTTTTGCCTGCATTAATTTGCCCCATATAATCTTCAGTCAACATCTGAATTTTCTTTGAGAAGAAGTGTTGGGCCTGATGAAGTTGTAAGTTAATCTATATATTTTATATTTAAATTATTTATGATTGTGTTTGATTGTTCAATGATCACTTCTCAATAAACCAGGAAGAAAAGGAAAAAAAAGCAAGCCCACAGGTGATTTGACTACATTTGTTCATTGGGGCAAATCGAACGAGTAGTTAGGGGGGTAAAAAGTACAACGAAAGACAAAGGTTTATTCTGCTTACATACTGTTCAGTACTTTATAGGGGAAATGTTTAACTGAAGCGTCACACTGCCATGTGATTTTGATTTTTGTGTGTTTTCATTGTTTTATGGACATTTGTTGGTGGCTCTGAATTATTTGAAGAATACTAGGTCGGACAGTTCCAAGAGAAGTGTGTCCGTTCTGCCGGTGAGAAAAGTGCGGCTTGTCTTAGGATACTCTCCGCATTTCACCTGCGTAAAATGTACAGAGACATTTGGCTCTTCGTTGATTCTGACGTAAGCTTTAAGCTGTAGGGAGCAACTCGTTTGTGCTGTGGTCGGCTCTTGGCCTTGCGTTTAGCCTCTCCGCCAGCAGGGGGCGAGAATCCTCGGTCTAAAATCTGCTACTGGTACAATGTCAGAACACGTACACGTAATTTCCACATAGCATGCCTCCTAGTGTGACTAAACCCATCACTAGGGTAGAGTGAGAGCTATATTAGCTTAGAAAAGACTTAATGTAGCCTATGTATCGCTGTCCTTGTTTAAAAACAACCGTAAGATACTGAATGTTAACCCATGTTATGCCAATGGTATTCTGTGCAATTTACCTGTTTACCGATTCAAACCAATTAAATTTCAGTAGTTATGAATATAGCCAGTAAGTGTGGTACAATGGATATGTATATTTTGTTCCATTATTTTTTTTCTTCAAAAAAAAAGGAATGTTGTGATGACCTCTGATGTGCCACTGTTACATTTTTGTAAAGCAATAAAGGATTAATTCAGTTCCTTTTTTTACCGTTTCATTTTATTCACGCTTAGGCCAAAGGGGCAGCTAATTTACAGTCTCAGATGGTGAAGAGGTGTGTGTGTGTGTGTGTGTGCGCGCGCATAGGCTGAACAATAAGTCATTGTATGACAACCCAGCTGTCCTATGTCCTCTCCCTTGCGACAGGGTTGCCTCTAGCACCTGCCTCTCTCTCTCTTTCTCCCCCCCCTCTTGTGTCTTCCTTGTATTTGCCCTCTCCCAATATAAGTGGGACAGACACCATACCTTCCCCGTTGCTTAAACAAACAGCGGTGCTGTCCGCTCTATTTGTGAGTACAACAATTAATCCACACATTTTGGTGCTATTTAAAGGCTGCTTAGTCATTCGGGGGATGTTTCCTGTGGAAAGTCCCTTGTGAAACTTTCCTTGTCCATCAGACTTCACAAAGAGATCCACTAAAGCCACCTTCAAGCACTCAACAACAAAGAAGAGAGGATTAGTAAATAGGAATAAAGGCACAGCATCATGGATGCAAAGCTCTTCTGCTATTGAGTCCAGGCAAGTGTAAGGACTTGGTGAATTTTCCTCCAGTATAGAACTGGGCTGCAAGTCCACAGGAGACCTGTGGAAATGCGCTTACTGTACTTTTGTTCTGTGTTTGATGGAAAGATGAAGCCGTCTAAAAACTGACAGGCTATTGGGTGGTATGTTCAGGGAAAAGTGGAGTATTTCACTGCTATTCATCTTGAGGTGCAGCCTCAAATATATACAGCCTCCTTTTTAGTCTACGTTCCGGGTTCGCTTCCCGGCTGCCCCCTGAATTCGCTACAGTACCAAGAGCCACATAGAAATCCAACCAAAACGTCAAAATCTAACCATTTTCTTGATGAGAAAAACAGATTACTTCTAAATCCAAGTTAAAAACTTTAACGTCCGCCACTGCATTTCACTGGACAACCTTTTAACTATGTTTGCTCGTCTTATGCCACAGACAAGTCACTTGGGGTCACAAACGGAGCACGGGCCCAAAACGTCATCATATGCCTTTAACCACTGCCCGCATGCAGTACCGAAAGCCAGGTTATCTGGGGAACGCCATGACGAGAGAGGGAAAGAGAGCGCTGACTACCTGTACTTGGGCAGGCAAGTAACCCCATTCACAAACACTCAACCACTGCTGGATTCAGTAACAACGATAATACATTTGCCATTAATGGAAAGCGCTCGACCACGTCTTGGCTGCATAAAACGCGCAGCGAGAGAGCGGCATGAATGCAGCACTCCCCACCCTGCAGCACTCACCCTCCACTATCATCGGCCTGTCAATAAAAATCGCCCGGGCTGCATTTTTTGCATTGTGAGAAGACGTCGGCGGAGAGTCGACAACCCCACCCCGACCCCTAATTCGAGAAGTGCTTTCTTTGTTCGTGGTGTGTGGGCACATCAGAGGCTGGAAAGTTGAGGAGGAATGGCATAACAGCTCGGCGACATGGCACCCACCACACTGGCAGTAATAGAATGGCATGGCCGAGGGAGTGGCAGGGGATCTACGCGTTTCCATGACGACGGCGCCCCTATCCCAACACCTCAGAATAACCCGAGACGCATCATTCTCCGTTCATCCTGTGTGGTGTATGCAATACTTCCTGGAGGGAAAATGGTTAGGGCCGTGCCCTCTCCGCAGGGCATTCCTGCAATACCTGGCGAGAGCATTCCTCCCACGACTATCTTTATGATTATTCTATTCCCGGGCCGACCTCTTGATCCGGGACATCAACACGATCGGAAACATGCGGAAGGCTTGTCCGAGCGTCACCCAAACGCGAGGGCGGTGCGGCTTTACAGTGAGGTATACTTTATAAATCGGGGTTTATAAGTGGTTACTGGCTACATGGTTAATAGACACATAGACAAACGTCATCAATCTCCCAAAGGGAGACTTGCATTGGTCACACGCACAAGAATGTGACCAATGCAAGAGACATAAAAAGCAAATGTAAAAAGGCAATTACACAAACACAGAGGAAGAAAACACTGCATTTCAAGAGGACAAATACATGTTGCTCAGGGACCAGCCAGATCCAATGGACATCCACTGTCCAATAACGCATTTATTAATGTTTTAGAAATCAGTTATATTTTATAATACATTAATTAAGATACTTTTTGGGTTGCCTGGTCAGGAGTACTCTTTTTTTTTTAATAGGCGAGGTCCTCCATAGTCGTTCTCTCAGAAACTACGTCACTGGTAAGGACTGACGTTCTCAGTGAGTGGTGTACAAGTGTTGCACAACACAAATGCAAAAGTCAAATTTTTCATGCAGAGAAGATGACAGCTACACTTAAAGTGGTTAAGTTTTGCGTTAAGGTGAGGTAGAAATTAAGTTAAGGTTAGGTTTAAGCATTCAGGAAACAGGATTTTAACTCTAACATACATTTTTGGTTCCCATGAGGATATATAATTAAATGAGAGAGTGTGTGCGCGCGCACACACACGTGTGTGTTTGTACGAGAACCCCAACATCTAACCTTAACCACAACTACAACCATAAACTAAACCAAAAAGTAAAAATAAATAAACCTAACCTTAAACCCTAACCCTAAATTAACCACGACATAAATGTAACCCTAAAATCACCTCTTAACCCAAAAGTTAACTGCTTCCTAATGTTAATCCTTAAACTTAAGCGCCACCTTACCTTCTTAACCCTAAACTTAACTTCTTTGTAATGTTATACCTAACCACTATCTAACCTTAACCCTAACCCTAAAAGAAAAAACTGGATAGAGGTCCTGGCTCCTCAGATACAGTTACAAACATGCAGAAACACAGTAAGAGGAGACTCAGAGAAGGTAAACAAGCCGAGGCTCATTTTTCGGTAGGTGTACAGACATATAGACAGCGGAGGAGAGTAACACAGATACCAAACATACCATATCATCTGTAATCATTCTGCCAGGCCCAGGATTCACACTAGCTAGATGGATAGTTGATGTTGATAGCAAAATGAGAGACACCATTTGAAAATCAGTGTCTATACCTTATAAAGGGGTTTCAAGTGGTTACCTATTACTTTACTAATGGTTAATCACGCATTTAAAGATGCATTGGAAAGCAGTAATAAGATGTTATAAAGCATTAACAAAGACTTTTTTGGTTGCTAAGTTGGTAGCCCACATGGGGGGAGTCTCCACAGACATTCTCACGGAAGCAATGTGACTAAGCAGCCGAGCCACAAACCACTACCCAAACTTACTGCAAACTTAACAGCTACTACCTAAGACTAATTCTGATGCCTAACGTTATGGGGCTCCCCCTATCCTAATTTGTGTAAGACTAATTCTGATGCCTAACTTTATGGGGCTCCCCCCATCCTAATTTGTGTGAGGATGGGGGGAAACCCAGTCTGGATTCCTGTCAGTCAAAATGGGCGTGCCTCATGGATTCATTCTGGGCCCTGTCCTGTTCACCATTTATATCAATGAAATTGTTTCTTCCCTGCATGGTTGCCAAATTCATCTTTAGGCAGATGATACTATTTTGTACTGTAGTGCTGAGTCTGTTCAATTGCCCATCGAAAAACTTCAACTCTCCTTTCATGCACTGCGACATTCTCTTATCAATCTTATACTGACACTTAATGCAAATAAAACAAAATTCATGGTTTTCTTGAGATCCAAAAACATAGTCTACAGTTATCTATATTGCTCTATTGTCAACGGTTCAAATATTGAAAGGCTTACAGAATACAAGTATCGTGGCATCTGACTCGATGACAAATTTACATTTAAATACCACATCAAGGCCCTTGCTGGCAAATAATGACAAATTAAGATTGGCTTTTTATACAGAACTAAAACCAGCTTTCCTTTGACTTGTAGAAAGAGGATTGTTGAATCAACTTTCCTATCAGTTCTGGATTATGGGAATGTAATTTACAGATATGCTGCTGCCTCCACACATTTAGATCACACTTAGGATTCTGTGTACCACTCAGCCCTAAGGTTTATTACTGGTGATAGCTACAATACTCACCACTGTATCCTCTATGATGAGGTCGCATGGTCTTCTCTAACTGAGAGATGCAATAATCAATGGTATCTGTATGTCTATAAAACCCTGGTCAGAAAATTACCATCATATATCACATCAATGTTGTTGGAATCCTGGTCCACTTTTAACTCGCTCCAGAGACTGGCTGGTTTTTCAGGTACCTCATGCCAGGACTGGTTTTGGAAAGACTGCTTTTAGTATCATGACCTTAAACTGAATACTCTTATACCTCTTGGACACTTTAGGAATGTACTTAATAATTGTCCATTACCTGCCTGTAACTGTTTTAACTGATTTTGTTGTTGATTTGTATGGTTGTATGTCCCATGGTAACTATTCTAACTAATTTTGTCTGTTGATCTTGTTTGTTTGTATTTTCCATGGTGTAATCTCGGCATCATTGGAAATGACAGTTACCCTCAATGATCTCTCCAAGAATCTTAAATAGATATTGAATTGAATTAATGTTGGACTTAAGCCTAACCATAGACCCAATTTTAATCCTACAGCCATAAACCTATAACTCTTTGCCTAGAAATTATCCTTTTCCTTATGGGGACCAAAAACAAATGTACCCACTAGGTAGGTGGTTTGTAATTTTGGTCCTCATGAATGTAGATAAACACACACACACACTCTCTCTCTCTCTCTCTGTTGTATCCGGCGTCTGGGTAGCTCTAGAATCCGGCCCGCTAAATTTGTCCCACTGCTGACATGGGAGAAGGTCAGTGGAGCCAGAGATCAGCAAAGGAGAGAGACAGAGAGAGACAAACAGTAAGACTCAGTGGGAGTAATATTTATAGTAAGAAAGAAAGAGACAGGTAACCATAGAGATAGAAGGGAGCCAAACAACAAAACGGTGCAGGGAGTCGGTTCGAGTGGAACAATGAGAGACAGGCAGAAGAATAGCCCGGGCCCTGGAGGGAGGCTTGTCTTTCTTTCTGGCCTCAGCCATGGGGTTTGGGGGGGGGGGGGTTGACATGGAAGAGGATATATTGAAACGCTAAACTGACTGACTGGAATCAGGCCGCACATAGTTTCCACTCAGCCGTCCACTCAAATCTCACAACATCACTCCACAGACATATACACTTAACATCCACGACCAAGAATCCTATTCCCGCCAACCATCACCGGGCTCATGCGGGATTTCATTGATGATTCTCCAAGAGAAACTATGCTGGTTAACACTATGCTAATATCCATCCGTATAGTGCCTTCATATTAAAACTCGAGAGTCTTCATGGTGACCGAGGCCTAGGCTGCAATGCCCCTGGCCGGGTGATTTATTGCGAGCGGGTACAGCAAACTCCGGGGCGAAACCGACAGGATATGCGGCCTGCGAGAGACAGACAGATCTTTGTTTTCTGGTATGAGATAAGAGGTGCAAGGAACGAACGCTATTTGGTGAGCTTCGGATTCGTTCGCTACATTAGCGGACGACCGCGTCCTGCGCAAACGATCCGTGCCTGGCGGTCGGCAGCGAATTGTTTACTCATGACAACTAATATGTTTAGGGCGAGCATGTGGTGTTAAGTATGTAAGTAGGAAGTGAAATATGTGTGTAAAGTATGAGTGGATAATTGTGTGTGTGAATGTGTTTGTGCGTGTGTGTCAGTGCCATCCAGCGGAGAGGGATGCCAGCAAAGGGAAGGGCAGTGGACGACTCGAGGGGCTCAGTCCCATTCCTGTGATTTAACATGACACCACTTGCACTAAGACCGCGACAGCTGCGTATGCGCATGCCGGCAATTCTGTTTGTTGTAGGGGATTACTCCCGATAAAAGCCCCAGTGAGGAGCAGCGTGGCTGGGCTACAGAACTACTGTTTCCCCCTGACTTAGAAGGCTTTCACTGGGCCTCCAGAGCCCTGCGAAAACACAGGTGGGGCACTTCACTCCTAAAAGGAATGAATGGGTGTATTCTAATGATGATTAGCCGGGGCCGTAGTAGCGCCACATCACCTTTACACAATGGTCAAACGATACCACGCCGGGGCTTATGTAAGGTCCATAACTTAACAGAAATAGTAGGCTGGAGAACAGCAATGTAGTAATAAGCCCCGACTGCTCTCCCATTCATGTGGCTCTATTCAGATTAGCTTGATGATGGATTCGGTTGAGGGGATATAATGATATTTCACAGTATCCCCCTCACTGTAATCACAGAGAAATTGTTCACAAGTTCCATTTCCTACTTTGTGTCATCAATCATTGATATTAGGGCTTCATATATGATATATCATATAGCTAGCTAGCTAGAAGATAGTGCACTACAAGGTACTACAGCCATATTATCTGAAAGAAAGAAATTGTGTAGTTCGAAAGACTGATATGATACGGTTCTGTGAGATATACACCGGCATGTCGCTGTCATTATGGCAACTCTTTCTCTCCCCCCATAGACAGTCCATAATAACCTGTCCATAATGTTGCTGCGAGTCCAGAGCCTCGCATGTAGAGCAGTGCATTCTGGGAATGGTGGAGAAACATCACGCACGACGCGTGATTTTATAACAGAAAATACACCGACTCATCTCACCCCTTCATTTCTATCAGCTCCCACCGTGTCTCCATTTCCTGAACCGTCTACACCCTCCACTCCGTCCTCCCTTCTCTATCTTCCTCTCTTTATATACCAGGGCACTGATTTAGGTGTTACCTTTATCGTGGGTAATGATATTTGCCTGGGCTACTGTGGTGAACGGGGTGTTGATGATGATCTTGAGGAGACCAGCCGCGGGTAGGGAAGGATTGTTGCCGGTCCCCTCCTTCTCCCGTTTCAGCTGTCCTGCAATGTGCTGCTGCTTGTCACTGGAGAAAAAGTGGAGCACTGTTGCCAGTGACAGGGCAACCCCCCCCCCCCCCACACACACACATGGGTTCAAATTTTGGTATAATTTGGACGCAATGAATTGACATCTCTGCGTCGTACTCCCTTAACAACATCAAAACATGTCTTTGTAGATGTTTATGGTGAAATCTGAGGTTTTACTGCACATATTTAAAATCCAATCTTACCGATGCTTTTATTTATGAAGGATAATACAATTAAAAGTTGAGATGTGTGTGTGTGGGGGGGGCATGTAAACATCACCAGTAGACTCATCTTCAGCTCTAGTGTGTTCTCTTTCTGCACTTAATAAGGGTTATGGGAGACCCAAGCCGAGCGTCGACGGTACGAGAGACGGCCGCAGATAGAGAGTGAACCCCAAATCCCGACCCGAATCTCAAGTATTCACTTCAAAATGCTGAGTGGGGATTTGTGCCTCAACCAAGACACGTGTGTATGTGTGTGGCCAACACTACAACTCCTAAATCTCACACACACACACACACACACGTGCAAAATCTCTCTCCATCTCTGCTGACAATGGGTTAGGATGACAGAAGGTTCTGAGTGACTCTGACACACTGCTGACCCCCCTCCCCTCCCTTCTCCTTTGCTGCCAAGTCCCACACAGGCGCCTTTGTACTCGCTCCACCATCAGTGACCATCCGTCACACACTAACCTGACAGCCCACCGCAGCCCTGCACAGAGCCACGCCACAACGCCGGCCCGAGCCCGTGCCCCCAGCTTAAACCTCAGCGACAATACTAAACACCATCTAACCACACTGGATGGACCCTGTGACCAGTCCCAGACCTGGACTCCTAAACAATGCAGACACGTAATAAATAACTAATAATAATAATGATTTTATTTGTCGTGCACACTGTCGCGCAAGTTGAATGATGCAATAAGTTGCAAAATGAAAGACAGAGAGAAACTATAAGCACACAGAATAAAATCAAATTAAAATAACGCAACCTATGACAATAATTCATTCCTTCCTGCTTCTGGTGTGGGAAGACGGTGGCGCAAACTCACGTTTGCAGCGGCCTCACCCAGTACTGATGTGGGAAGATGGCGGTGCGAAATCATGTTCATGGCAGCCTCATCCAGTACCGTCCATGCAGTGTCTTTGTCCACGCCTGCGTCTAAGTTTGTCTTCGTTTGATGGCTGGGAGAGCTTGGTCTGCTGTGTCCTGTGGGCCCAGGGACCGCGGCCCTGCCTGGAGCTGTGCCTGAAGAGGTAACACCGAGGGCAGTCTGACAGGACGCAGAAGCGAGGCAGGCTAAGCTAACTGCTAGTCCATGAAGACTGGCAGTTCCGATAACACTGAGGGCGGTCTGGCAGCAGCCCCGCCTGGCCGTGAGGAGGTGTGTCGAAGGTGTCTGGCTGGGAGAGCTGGCATTGGATCAGCTGAGGGAGCCTGGTCTGCTGCGTTAGGTGGGCCCAAGGACCACAGCGCTGCCTGGAGCTGCGCCCTAAGGGGAAACACCAAGGGCGGTCTGACAGGACGCGGGGCAGGCTAAGCTAACTGCTAGCCCATGAGGACTGGCAGTTCCGATAACACCGAGGGCGGTCTGGCAGCAGCCCCACCTGGCTGTGGGGAGGTGTGTCAAAGGTGTCTGGCTGGGAGAGCCGGCATTGGATCAGCTGAGGGAGCCTGGTCTACTGCGTCCTGTGGGCCCAGGGATCACGGCCCTGCCTGGAGCTGTGCCTGATGAGGAAACATCGAGGGCGGTCTGACAGGACGCGGAGGCGGGGCAGGCTAAGCTAACTGCTAGCCCATGCAGACCGGCAGTTTCGACAGTCATCCTGGCTGGCGTTCATTCTCCTGGACAGTGATTTTTTTTGTTTAGTTTGGATATATGTGTTCCTGTAGTTTTTGGATATGTGTTTTTGTCTTGGTGTTGCACTGCTGTGGGCTGAGGGGAAATGATGTTTCACGTTTTTGATTAGGAAACATACTCTAAGATGCTCTTCATCCCACAGAGAATATAAACAATGCAAGTAAAATCATTGAGAGAGGACCCATAGCCAGTGATGTTAAAGGCTCCCATGAATTAAAAAAAAAGGTTTTAAGAAGTTTATTGAAACTTTTGAGGCTCGGTGCCTTTTTTAGCTCTTCACGTAGAACTCTCTACAGCAAAAAAATAGTATCCATCCATCCATTAGCCGGACCTCTTACCCTGCTCTCAGGGTCGTGGGGATGCTGGAGCCTATCCCAGCATACATTGGGTGGCAGGCGGGGAGACACCCTAGACAGGCCGCCAGACCATCACACAGGGCCCCCCCCCCCACACACACACATTCACACCTAGTGACAATCTAGTACGGCCGATTCACCTGACCTACATGTCTTTGGACTGTGGGAGGAAACCGGAGCCCCTGTAGGAAACCCACACAGACACGGGGAGAACATGCAAACTCAACACAGAGGACGACCCGGGACGACCTCCAAGGTTGGACCACCCTGGGGCTCGAACCCAGGACCTTCTTACTGTGAGGCGACCATGCTAACCACTGCACCACTGTGCCGCCCTTCTACAAAAAGTAGTAGTAGTACATTATTCATCCCAGCAGGGAAATTATTTTATCACTGCCAACATCTAACTACCAACATCCAACACAGTACAATCTCACACACAAGACACACAGGTCCACAATAGCACACACACAACACATATACCACACGTTTACTTCCTCATACAGTCTGTCTGTCTGTCACACCGTGAGGTCAGGCACGTAACCACTGACACAACATTACTAGCATCATACTTTAATTGGCCCTGGCCACCGCACAGAACATGACTCCAGCCCCTCTGGAAGCCCTGCAACCGCATACATCACAGAGATAGACCACACGGCGGTGAGATAGCATATAGATGGACATAACAGTTAACTAACACTATGCCTGTCATTCAGACAGCTTCTGCACTGTGAGACACGTCTGCTTGGACCTTTAATCATCCTGGCGGAAGCTTGGACGAATTTAGGAAGTGAGGTATGAGGTGAGACATGTCCTGGAAGGATTATCACCTGGCGACCACGCTGAAGCAAAGACGGGCCGGACGAAGTCAGGACGACCAAAGGCTGTTCTGGCGGATATTAGTCTCACCACTACCTCTCATCTCTGGCCAATGTCAACCTATTTCTGGAGTTCACCACGCTAGCCATACTTCCTATCTATCCCCGAGACTACGAGCCTGAATCAGTGCGGCTCAGAGGTGGGCCACCCCACTTGGCTATCTTGTGAAAGGGAAAGTCGACAGATGTCTGTATGTGTACGCGTGTTTACACAAACCCACAAAACCCCATCACATAAGCAAAGCTATCAGCTTGTGGGTCACCTAAAGCCCCCCCAAAAGCAATAAAGTGATGTCTAAAAACGCTTTATTATATCTAAGCTGGCATCCCGTCAGAGCAAAAAAAAAAAACAAAAAACAGAAGCATGCATCTTGCTACGAACTACTTTAGAATAACACAACAATTTCTGCCCTCATTTTCCTCTCAGAAGTAGGAGACAAACAAATTCTTGTCATTGCATATCATTGGCTCCTAGTAGAGGTGACAGCTGTCTTCAACCCCCCGCCCCCCGCCCTCTCTCAATGGCAGGAGGGGACTTCATGGACGGTGTCATAGCGGGGTGCGGGGGTGGGGGTGTGAGTCTGGGATTAGCTCATTAAGGCAGACATCTTTGATCTGAGGTAATCTGTCCCATTTCCAAGGCAACCCGATCACATCCTCGCCTCTCAACACACCCGCCCATGGAGGAACACACACACACACACACAAGAGGATGTAGATGTGCACACGCACACACATGCAAATACACACCCAGGCCTTAAAGCCTCGGAGAACAGGGCCCAACAAAGATGTGAGGTGTAGATGTACAGCAACAGCTAAACGTCGTGTCAGGTTTCTGGGGGCTCGTGCTAAATTTAACCCTGTGGTCCTGCAGCAGGCAGCAGGGTTTAAATGCCAGCCTACAGTTGCTCCGCACCAGTTGTTCTCCACACGTCTTCCACTCATCGCTAACTCCCAAGCCCAAGACTGGGAGAGGCAGGCACACATACAAAACATACGCTCAATCCACCGCACACTCCTTAAAACGCAGGACCTGAGATTACAGATAACGCCATCCAGGGGAGCGCAGGAACCCCAGTCCCTTACGTCCTGACCGCAGCGTTCGTCTGTGATGGAGCTTTTCGAGACCAACCCTTACTTCTTCCCTGACCAGCGCTTCTACGAAGGGGGCGACAACTACTTCCCCTCTCGCCTGCCCGGCGGGTACGACCAAGGGGGATACCAGGACAGGAACTCCATGATGGGGCTGTGCGGGGGTCTCTCTGGAGGCGGTGGGGTCGGGGTGACGCAGATGGAGGACAAGGCGTCTCCGTCCAGCCTGTCACCTCACGCCGAGCCCCACTGCCCGGGCCAGTGCCTGCCCTGGGCCTGCAAGCTGTGCAAACGAAAGACGGTGACCATGGACCGCCGGAAAGCGGCCACACTGAGGGAGAAGAGGCGTCTGAAGAAGGTGAACGAGGCGTTCGAGGCCCTGAAGAGGAGCACGCTGATGAACCCCAACCAGAGGCTGCCCAAAGTGGAGATCTTGCGGAGCGCCATCCAGTACATCGAGAGGCTCCAGGCGCTCGTCTCTTCCCTAAACCAGCAGGACAGTGAGACGGGACAGCAGGGGATCCACTACCGGCCCGGCCCGGCCCAGCCCAGAGTGAGTAGGACGGGAAAGAATGTAAAAAAAGGGATAAGGAAGGGTAGAATGAAAGGGTAGAATGTTTAGGACCTGAAGGATATCCAGATGGCAAACGAACAAGGGGGACAGGGCACAGTTGGTGAGATGGCGGTTGGCGAGATGTAGGGAAAACGATGAGAGAAGAACTGATGTTGACATGGAAGATAAGGACTTATCTCTCTTAGAAGAACACTTGACAGCCTGTGCATCATGGCACTGAGGGGCCTACCGACCGTAAAATCAACTTTAGTGGTTTTCCTCTGCGAGATAAGCCTCTACATGCATTCATCCCCTTAACCACAGATTAGCCGCAAGTTTCAGGCTTCCGATTTCCAAAGGTCCGTGGCTGGCGTTGTGTGTGTGTGTGCATTTGTGTGTAAAAAGATATGAATCAATGGATTAAGGTCATCTACTGATGACAGGGGTACATATTGTGGCAAAGAAATCAATAGAAAGTGGGGGGTGGAGTCATCTCAGATGATGAAATCTCGAATTACATGAACAGCAACAGTCGTATAGCTGAAATATCCCCATGTTCCCCGGAAAAATACAAATACTGCATTTTCTAACCCAAAAACTCTCATCATCTTCCTGCGGTAGCGCTTGGTCACGTGTTCGAGTTTCGTACGGCGTCACGGAACAAAAAGCATTTCTGAATAGATGTGAGATTGTGAGAATGTGCATGTGTGTGTGTGTGTGTTGTGTAGTCAGACTGTACGGTGGTGGTGTGTGTGTGTGTGTGTGTGTGGGGGGGGGGCGTTTCTGTGCAGGCTCGGTTGGCCGTGACGTGTCATAACACAGAGTGATTGACAGCGCCTTGTGTGTGTCTCCATGGAAACAGGTGTCATCGTCAAGCGAGCCCAGTTCAGGCAGCACCTGCTGCAGCAGCCCGGAGTGGAGCAACACCCCTGACCAGTGCACACAGAGCTACAGCAACGAGGGTGAGTGTGTACACACACACACACACACACACACACACACACACACACACACACACACACACACACACACACACACACACACACACAGCAACCGTCTCTCTGTCTACGTCTCTGCAAGTCTTCGCTAGATTAAGAGATGTGTCTGTGTCCTCCTGCAGATCTGCTGAGCGCCGCCGAATCTCCGGACCAGGGCAACATGCGCTCCCTCACCTCCATTGTCGAAAGCATCTCGGCAGGAGACGGGACCGTGCCCTACCCGGTGGTGCCCGTGGACATTTCCAAGTAAAACCTTCCCACGAGGCTGACCCAAAGACACCAAAAAGAGAGACAGAAACTTTTGTTGGGGGGGGGGGGGGGGGTCGAAACAAACCTTAAAAAAAAGAAAACGAGGAACGACAATCAGCGATGTCGCGCGGCGGGAGACAGACGCCAGTCCCAAATTCCAAGTAATTTATTTTTCAGGTCTACTCCTACCAGTCCACTAGTGTTGTGTCTTATAAGTATTGTGAATCGATGACTTCTCAGTATTCTAAAAGTCGTACTGCCGGCTTTTTTTTTTTAACCAAAAGCCCCGCCATTCTGTTCACAACGAGACCTTATTCCTTCTATTCTCTGCTTTACCCTGTGGTCCACATCTCCGTTTAAGCCCAAAGACCAGAGCGTCGTTAGCTAGAAATCCTCAGATTTCACTGAGCGGTACCGAACCAAGACGAGCAGAGAGGATTTCCATCTCGGCTGCCCGGAGGCTGAAAGACAAATCGACGCTCAACCAGAAAGCCTGATATATATATATATTTTTTCTTCCTCCTAACTTAATTCAGAGAGATGTTACGTGTTTTGCTCTATTTTGCATTCTGTTTGTGTGTGTTTTATGCTTAACAAACGTGAGTTTCTTTGCGGGGCCAATATGTACCGTGGCAGTTCTGACCAGGAGCTGCTGAATCTGAACCGGCAGCGGATGCCGGTGATGTAAATATGTTTCCTTTTTCTACAGAGTGGTTTTTGCTATTTTATTTTCTATTTTTTCCCCTTAACTTATTTTCTGACTTTTATAACTGAGATTGTTGTGTATTTGTAGATGTTTCAAAAGTGATATTTTCTGTCCAATCCTTTCAATAAAGATCATTTTCAGTACTATGACTGCTAAGGTCCGACATAACCGCCAAAGAAAAAAACAAAAAATGCACAACTTCCAATATCTTAAAAAAAAAACAGCTTTACTTATGTCTATACCGTGTCATAAATACAGTACACTTCTTAGATAGCCAAATAATAAAATCTTGATTTTTCAGCATCTTTTCACACCTGGAATAAGATACACATACAGTACTCATAGCTGCCACATAGCACATCAACACCTTTTAGACACCTTGAAAAAACTGTCTGTAAAGTAAAAAAAAACAAAACAAAACAAAAAAGGATTGTACACCCATCCAATACTTCACTGGTTCAACAAATATGCCGTGTTCTCATTGGACGAGGAGTCGGGCCGCCGCGGGGTACCGACTCCTTACTCGCGCATCTCCATGGCGACTAAACCGGAAACAGGAAACGGGCAAAGAGGTTGTCTCTGTCCGCTTGAGCAGTTCTGTGTGGATATCGTTGGCTGGTGCCGAGCAGCAGTTTGACAGTTTGATTTGAAAGGGAGGGAGGTGGTCTAAGCAGAGAGGGGCTACAGTAGTCACACGTCCCATCCACAGTGAGAAAACTCATGGCTGCACGGGTGGGGTTGTCTTTTTTTTTTCCGCACACACATACTCTCACTCTCTCACACACACACACACACACACACAAACACCATGTTTACATCAAGTCTCAAGGAGAGGAGATGACTTGGCTTCATTCACTCGAGCATCCATGCACACTCGCGCTTGTCTCACATCAAAGCATCCTCTCCATCATAGGCTACATAGTGTCATACAGAAGGCGGGAGAGGAGGAGCGAGAGAGAAGGAACGAGGGAATGGCTACGTGGTGTCGCGGAGGGGTGGAGGAAAAAGAAAAAAGAGGAGAGCGAGAGAGTGGAGGAGAGAGAGAGAGAGTGGAGAAGAGAGAGAGAGTAGAGAAGAGAGAGAGGAATTCAAACATTATAGAATTGGACCCATGAACCTGTGAAGAGTCTTTTGTTTAGTTTTCACACAGAAATGCTCCTTAGTGAGTCTCTCCCAGTTCACACACACAGAAAAAGACACACTAAGGTCCAACATAGATAGATAGAAAGAAAAAGAAAGAGAGCGAGAGAGAGAGAGAGAACAGTCAATACCGAATACAGGGCAATGGGTTTCATACAGCAATGATATTATATTATTCTTTGTGTATAATTCCAATATATATTTATATATATATTTTTATATATAATATTTCTATAAAAAACATAGGTCATCCATTTTATGTACAGAAACGATTAATGAGTAATACCTTGCATAACCGATAGGGGGATCTGCGCAGTGAGATCTGCTAGCTATACAAGTATTAACCATTCTCAAGTCCAAATCGACACCTTGTCACCACCTTCTCCACGACTTTTTTTTCCCCCCCTTAAAACACCAACTGACTGTTTTATTGTGTCGCTGGGTGGTGGCGGCAGCAGCGTACTGGTTTAGACTTGGGCCACATCGAGACTAAAACCCAGATATTAGAACCAGGACTAGAACCCACAGCTGAGACGAGGGGAGCAGGAGCACAACACCACGACAACAAGGCTATTGGGAGCACTGGGGTAAACTGGGAGAGACCGGGAACAAGTCTCCTTTACAGCAGCGAGTGCAGCCAGTGAGCGCGCTCAGAGAGTTTAAAAAGTCAGAGTTGGCCTCTGTATTGCACATGTCCGAAGGAGAGGTGAGAGGTGAAAGGTGAGAGGGCGAGGCCAGACGCAAAGGGGCTGAGGATTAAAAAACCCCTCCTGACGTCCAGGTCTTCCTCTGCAGATTTGGCATATCACTCTCGAAAGGCCGCAAGCATATGTCCATACAGGTAATGAGAATGCACTGGGAGGGAGAGAAAGAAAGACAAAGAGGGAGTGAGAGAGAGCTTCTGCGAGCCAGATTCTTCTCCTTGTCCCATAAAAACCCCTTCAGCTGAAGCACTGCCTCTGTAGGTTAGTGCAGTTTTTCCTCAATTGCGTCCTCGGGTACCACCAGTACTGCTGCTACTTAAAAGACATTCACCTGCTCTGCCAGGTCTTTTTTTATTTTATTCCCCCCCTTGGGGGGGGGGGGGGGTCAATTGGCCAAGTACAATTTCTCCCCAATTGTACTTGGTCAATTACCCCACTCTTCCGAGTCGTCCCGGTCGCTGCTCCACCCCCTCTGCCAATCCGGGGAGGGCTGCAGACTACCACATGCCTCCCCCGATACACGTGGAGTCGCCAGCCTCTTCTTTTCACCCGGCAGTGAGGAGTTTCCCCAGGGGGACATAGCACGTGGGAGGATCACGCTACCCCCCCCCCCCCTGAACAGGTGCCCCGACTGAACAGAGGAGGCGCTAGTGCAGTGACCAGGACACATATCCACATCCGGCTTCCCACCCACATACACGACCAATTGTGTCTGCAGGGACACCCGACCAAGCCGGAGGTAACATGGGGATTTGAACCGGAGAGCCCCATGTTGGTAGGCAAAGGAATAGACTGCTACGCTACCCAGATGCCCTGTTCTGCTAGGTCCGAAGGCGTCTTCAGATGGGTTCATTTTTTTTTAATATATATATAAATTTATTTCTAGTTTTTCCCCTTACCCAACCCGATTAACCCAATGGCATATGGCCGGGACTCTTGTCGAATAACTCCCCTGGCTCACGTTTCCACAGGAAGGAGATAGTCGTAACACCAGCTTCCTTCAAACTCATGTCGGCTGCTCTCGCCATTTTACACGCTGAAGCCTCGCATGGATTGCATCACCGTCAGGCCGCGAAGGAGACGCAGGGGGAATGCTTTCAGTTGCTTGGCTGCAGGCGCCCGGATGGGCCAGAGAGGTCGCTGGAGAACGATGAGTCCCCAAACACTACACCGATCTACACCCACTATCCCTCGGGTAAGGGTGGCCTATTGAATGCCTTACCCCGTGGATGTTCTGGCCGTGACCGGCTACGGCGAGTCTGGGATACGAACCTCCCAGCCACATGACGAGCGGACTGCAAGAATGGCGGTTTGTTCCGCTCGGCCACCAGAGCGGCACATGGGTTCATATTTAACATGTTCGTCAACATGAACAACCGTTTTGGTATTCACGACTTCAGAGGTCATCTGTTCAAGAGACGGTGACTTGGGCACGTAATCACATCATAGTCTAAGCCGAAAAGTGTCTTTTTAAGTAATTTAACAACAAACCTGAGGGAAATATTGATATTCCCAACAGTCTTGTCTCTCCTCTGTCCTTATTCCTTTTGCAGCTTCTGTTGGAAAGCGAGAGACTGACCCGCTAGCTGTTCGATAGCTAAACTGATCGCCTCCGTTGCTTTACGACTTAATGTTTCCCCGGCTGCCTCGCAGCGGCGTTCTCACGATTTAACCGTCTACCGCACGTCGTTGCTCTGAAGCAACAGAAAACCTTGTTGATTCCCCAGACCCCTTTTCAAATCCTTACACATCAGAATGCACGATGACACGTCTGTGTACAATCCAGTGAGGTAAGAGAGAGGCTCTGGTGCATCCAGAGGAGGCAGGACATCCTGGCAGCAAGTGGAGCTGCATGGGTGTACAGTCCGACTACAGGGTAAGATAAATGTCCTTTTTATCATATTTAAACAAACATATCTTAGGAACAAAAATATGTGCATGTGTATTAACTGCCCAGGAAGCATATTTGACAGGTTTTAGACACATTTTTCACTTTTATATATTGGAAAAATGTGTTTTTCTTTTCATTACCCGAGGGTAGTTAGGCCTTTTTTCGGGGCAAAAATCATGCTCAACGTAGGACATGCAAAGCATGGCTTTGGTTTCTATTTTGCCAACATATCAACTAATATTCACAGGCAATGGACACAAAAAAAAAATGTATGAGCGAAAGGAGCCTTAGGGTGATGTCATTGGCTAGTGAAGGCAGTGAGCTTGAAGGCATTGACAGTGAGGAACAACGGATCCCAGAATCTGACTTGAGACACAGTGAGACATTTACATAGTAAGAATTACTACTGGGGGAAAGAACTAAACACAAAGAGACTGCTGTGCTTACTACATGACAAATATATGTGGACACTCCTATTTAGTGGGTTCGGTTATTTCAGCCACACCCACTTCTAACAGGTGCAAAGAAATCAAGCATACAGCCATGCAATCTCCATAGACAAACATTGGCAGTTGAACAGGTCATACTGAACAGCTCATTGACTGTTCGGCGGGAGCTTCATGAAATGGGTTTCCATGGCCAAGCAGTGACACACAAGCCTAAAATCACCACGCGCAATGCCAAATGTTGGCTGGAGTGGTGTAAAGCACACCGCCACTGGACTCTGGCGCAGTGGAAATATTCTCTGGAGTGATGAATCATGCTTCACTATCTGGCAGTCTAACAGACCAATCTGGGTTTGGCGGATGCCAGGAGAACGATACCTGCCCGAATGCATAGTTCCAACTGTAAATTCTGGTGGAGGAGGAATAGTGATCTGGGGCTGTTTTTCATGGTTTGGGCTAGGCCCTTCAGATCCAGTGAATTGAAATCTTACATTCTAGAGAACTGTGCGCTTCCAACTTTGTGGCAACAGTTTGGGGAATGCCCTGTCCTGTTTCAACATGACAATACCTCTGTGCACAAAGCGAGCTCCATAAAGACATGGTCTGGTTTGCTGTGTTTGGTGTGGAAGAACTTGACTGGCCTGCAGAGTCCTGACCTCAACCCCATCCAACAGCTTTGGGATGAATTGGAACGCCAACTGTAAGCCAGGCCTTCTCCCCAACATTACAGCCCGACCTCACTAATGCTCTTGTGGCTGAATGGGAGCGAATCCCTACAGTCATGTTTCAGAAGCTAGTGGAAAGCCTTCCCAAAAGAGTGGCAAGTTGTTATAGCCGCAAAGGGAGGGCCAACTCCATATTAATGCCCATGGTTTTGGAATGAGATGTTCAACAAGCACACATGGATGTGATGTTTGGGTGCCCGCATGCCTTTGACCATGTAGTGTATGTTAGACAGCAAGAATAAATGTTGAGAGCATATGGTGGGAGTGAGTATCAGGAATGCACAAGAAAAGTGTATTCAAGCACGCCAATGGTTAATTAAAAATTCAGAAGTTGAAATATTGATTTTAAAACAAATTTTTGAAATTGTTCCACAATGAATATGTTCTGAGAATAATTCCTGAGAAGTGTTTGCTTCTACTATAACTTACAAGATATGTTCTGTAAATACCTGATTTTCCTTGGTGTTTTGTACCCTTATGGCACCCTGTTGCCCTTGGGCAACAAAAAAATATATTTGGGTGGGGTGGGGGTGGGGGGTTAAAAAGTGAAAAATGCAATTATTGAAACATGTTCAGAGCGCCAACCATACAAAAATAGGACGGGAAAAAATTTTTAACCAGAAAGTAAAATGTACGCAGTAGAAGATTAACTACTTGAACACGACACATATTGTGCGCTTGACCTCCCGTTTTGGAAACCACAAACTGACAATTTCCATTTGAAGGCAATAATGTCTCGCTGATTGAAGGATGAAATAACTGAAACAACGGGTGAATGTAATGAGCTACTTTAACTTAAAAACCTTTAATTTCTTTGTGTTTTAGTAGTTGCTATTTAGGCTAAGATTTACGCAGCTACTAGACTTTCACTTTTGCAATCAAATTTGGCTTTTAAGTGTCAATCACACTAAATTTGGTTAAAACATTAAAGTCTTGTAGACATAGTAAATCTTGGCCTAAACAGCCACTAATAAAACAAAAACAATTAAAGTATTCAAGCACAATATATGGGCTTGTGTCGTGAATCTTAGACGGTAAAACTTGTTTGAGTGATACATAATCAGAGTTGCCAACTTTGGTAAGCTGGCTGGAGTGAGATTTTGCTTTCATTCCTCTGTGCCACGCACTTAACTTTAGCTAGCTAACGTAACAGCTAAAAGCTAACGCAAGCTAGCTGGCTGTTTACAGAGCATTTATTCAACACAGAGAGAAGCATCGCGCACCAATCTTCTAGGGTCAAAGTCATTCACTTGGTTTAACTGTTACTATACCAGAAAGACTTTGAAACCATTACTACACTGGAAAGACTTTTATGTTCGCCTGTTCATCTCTGCTGCTGTTACAGTGTTTTGGCGTGAGATTTGCCTTGGTGTCATGACAGCATGAGACAGATCCCGAAAGCGTGAGACTCACACCAGATGTGTGAGAGTTGGCAACCCTGACATAATTATGTATTCACTCATTAAACAGTTTTAGTCTAAAAGGGGGCAACATTTAGCCGCATATATTCTGACACAGATGAGTGCCAACGCCACCAAGTTAACATCGGGCCCAGTGCTCAGTGGAGAAGTATCGAATCGTGTTTTTGTTTTTTTCTTTTAAACTAGCTTACCTGTTAGAATTAGTGCTCCTTTTAGTAAGCGGAGAGGAGTTAGCATGAATAGGTCCTTACGGTGGAGGGGTCGATTCTCGGAGGCGCCGGGGGAGGTGCTAGAGAGAGAGCGCGGTACAGAGGGACATGGCGGAGCAGGACAGAGAGGAGACAGCATGCAGTTAGTCAGGCCAAGCTGTGAGAAAGGTAAGCATACTTTCACGAACACACACACACGGCCACAAACATACACACAAGTTACGAACACACCGATAGATGGGGCTGAATGTACAGGCAAGGCTTTAGGATCTGTTAAAACAAGCAAACAAACAAACAAAAGTGCGTTGGTTGGCTGCTGTTGTAGCACACCTTCGGGCTGGAGCTGTTTCTTGGCCACCAGAGACATGGAGGGGGGCATGGACATGGAGGGCAAACGGAAGCCAGCGGGCAGCGTCTCCATGGAGCCCGCCATCATTCCCAGACCCGTCCCGCCCTCCCGTGCGCGAAACCTCTTACGCCATGATGGAGAGCGTCGGAATGACTTGTCATCCCCACTCTGGAGAGAGAGATGCAGACAGAGAGAGAGAGATTTGATTTTACAAAAACCTTTATTAAGCACTACAATTGGCATACAGGCAAAAGTACATCAACTACAATAGTGCAAGTGGAAAAAAAACACATGAGCCAACAATACAGCCCAGACATTCCCTCATTACACCAATTAGAAAGACAAGACCAGGTCTTCATCATCTACCACTGAACACAATACTCCCCCTATTGCACATTTAAGGCTGAAAGCCTCTAGAGTGTCTACCACTTTGTAGTAGGCATGCTCCACCCTGAGCCGAGCCTTAAGCAGACCTGTAAGAGCCTGCACAGAGTCCACACAATCCACTGCCTGGGCCCGGTTCTTACGGCTCAGCCCGATGGCTAATTTGGCAGTAGCTGATATGAAGTTTATAAGTGTTTGCATACCTTTCTTCCTGGCTCGGTATTTGGGACCATAGACAAACAACTGAAAAGAAAAAGCCTCCCCCAAGCTCAAAAACCAACCCCTTAACAACTCAAACATACCCACCAACCTACGACACTGGGCAAATAAATTAGTTAAGAGTTTCACACTGTGAACAAAAAAGACACGCCTCCCTGTGACCAGGATCCAGGGGTGTTCTGTGTCTGTTCGTGGTTATCACTCCATGCACAATCCTCCACTGGAGGTAAGTTGACAGTTTGGGGGTTTTTTTCTCCTGGATTTTCTCCCCAATTGTATCCGGCCAATTAACCCACTCTTCTGAGCCATCCCGATCGCTGCTCCACCCCCTCTGCCGATCCGGGGAGGGCTGCAGACTACCACATGCCTCCTCTGATACATATGGAGTTGCCAGCCGCTTCTTTTCACCTGAAAATGAGGAGTTTCGCCAAGGGGATGTAGCGTGTGGGAGGATCACGCTATTTCCCCAGTTCCCCCTCCCCCCCAAACAGGCACCTCATGCGACCAGAGGAGGGGCTAGTGCAGTGACCAGGACACATACCCACATCCGGCTTCCACCTGTAGACATGGCCAATTGTGTCTATAGGGATGCCCGACCAAGCCGGAGGTAACATGAGGATTTGAACTGGTGAGCCCTGTGTTGGTATGCAACAGAATAGACTGCTACACTAACCGGACACCCTAGCCGACTGTTTTTCAACCGGTAGCGTGTACAGGAACTGCCAGCAAACTTTCGGGGAAGAGCCTGGGCCAAAAAACTCAGTCCACCTCAATGCTTTAATGGCCTGCGGAGACTAAAAGTGCCTCACCTTCACACACAGGATGTAAATCGCCTTTTTTCCAGGTGCTCAAACTTATCCAGCCATGGGGTCATGAAAGAAAGGAGTCAGCCCTCCACCGCCTGCCACTCCCCCACATTAGGAGAGACAGTCAACTGTGGAAAGTTATATTCCACATCCTCCTCCCACTGACCAGCTAGCTCACGGTCCTCCATCATAAATGTCTTCAGGTACTCTGGAAATGACGCACACACCTCGTCAATAACGTGTTTCAACAACTTGGGTCTGATGTGGGTGCGTTGTTGCAGGGTCTCAGTGGGCATCAGTAGATGTTCCAGCTTCACACATCTGGCCTCCTTCAGAGAAGATCCTATGCTGGCTGAGGACAGGGTCCAGGCCTGAATGAAGCTGTTGCAAAACAGTGGCTCCTCAAACAGCCACAGACCAGCCATAGCAGCAGGCTCCCTGGAGGCCTTCAGGATCCCCCATGCATCTAGGACAGAGGTGTAGAAAGGCAACAGGCCTGTCAGATCTGCCTTCTCCAGCCCCTGCAGAAACAGTTGCTTACTGTATCCCAGATGACTAGCTCCACAGGATGAGCTTGGCTGTGACTAGCCACCGCAAACCACAGTGGTAAAAAAGTCTCTGTGTGGTCTTCAGCCTAAAGATGTCTGTGAATGTTCTCATTCATCCAGGTCATGGTTATCCAAAGGAGTTGAATCAAGTGCAACTGGACTTGGTATATATCCGTGAAGACGTTTCGCCTCTCATCCAAGAGGCTTCCTCAGTTCGTGCCTTTCTGACTAGACCAAGCTAGTCTGACTGGCTGGTGATGAGACTCTGAATTTATCCTCTAGGAGTCGTTGTCAGAGCTATTGATGTGCGTGGCTCTTTGTGATCCGATGTTTACCAACGCCCGTCGCTAACAGAGCCATAGATATGCGTGGCTCTTTTGTGTATGTTATGGCCCCGCCCGTCGTTATCGGAGCCATTGATATGCGTGGCTCTCCTGTGCTCCGATGTCCAGCCGTGCCCGTCGCCATCGGAGCTATTGATTTGCATTTGTTTAGCAGCGACGGTCGTTGGGGGTGTTAGTTTCGACTTCATTGTTCAGTGGTCATGAGAGTCGTTGGAGCCGTTAGTGACCGACTGTTGTTCTTACAATGCCGTCCTTTCATCTCTACCCAGGAGACTCAAGAAGCCTAGCCTCCAAGAACAACAGTCGGTCACTAACGGCTCCAACGATTCTCATGACCACTGAACAATGAAGTCGAAACTAACACCCCCAACGACCGTCGCCGCTAAACAAATGCAAATCAATAGCTCCGATGGCGACGGGCACGGCTGGACATCGGTACACAAAAGAGCCACGCATATCTATGGCTCTGTTAGCGACGGGAGTTGGTAAACATCGGATCACAAAGAGCCACACACATCAATAGCTCTGACAACGACTCCTAGAGGATAAATTCTGAGTCTCATCACCAGCCAGTCAGACTAGCTTGGTCTAGTCAGAAAGGCACGAACTGAGGAAGCCTCTTGGATGAGAAGCGAAACATCTTCACGGATATATACCAAGTCCAGTTGCACTTGATTCAACTCCTTTGGATCTTCAGCCTAAAGGCTATCGCCCACGAGGTAATGTCCCCAAGACCCTGTCCTCCTTGTTCATCTGGCAAGTATGAGGCAGGGGCTTGGATCCAGTGCTGCCCTGACCAGAAAAAAAGTCCACTATGGCCCACTGAATATCTTCAATCAGGCCTCTTGGTGGCGGTAGAACAATCAGTCTACACCACAGTGTCGAGGCACCCAAGTTATTGTCAACCAAAACTTGACCTCTATACGACAGCGGGGTAGCAACCATTTCCATTTAGACAACTTGTCACACACTTTCTCCATCACACCTCCCTAATTCTGCCTCTGATAATCCCCTGTGCCAAAAAATAACCCCCCCAACACATTCATCCCTCTACTCCCCCACTGCAGACCTGCAGGCAGACTGGGTACTGCCCTCTCTCTCTCCACTGTCTTACCTGTAAGGCCTCACTGTTTGCCCAGTTTACTTTTGCTCACGAAGCCTTCTGATACAAGCCAGACTATCCTGTAGTGCCTTCACATCCCCCTGATCCCTGACAAACACATTTAAATCACCTGCATAGGCAGAAACTATCAAAGGTAGGTTGTGCTGCATGCCTGACAGTGAAAGCCTGCTGAGATGGTTTCTCAGCCTGCACAGCAGAGGTTCAATAGCCAGACTGTAAAGTTGCCCTGAGATGGGACAACCCTGTCTTATCCCGCTCTGCACAGGGACTGGCTGGCTCAACCCTCCGACAAGCTTCACCAAACACTCAGAACCACTGTATTAACCCCAACCATGATACAAAATGGTCACCAAAACCTAATGCGTTAAGTACTGAAAACAAATAGCCATGGCCCATCCTGTCAAATTCTTTTTCTTGATCTAAGGAGAGAATACCAATGTCAAGATCATAACATTTACATAGGTCAATCACATCATGAAAAAAAAAAGATTGTCCATTGTTGTTCTGCCCTGTGCACAGTATGTTTGGTCCATATGAACAAGTATATCCAGATAGTTTCTTAGTCTGTTTGGCAGTGCTCTGGAAAGCATTTTATAGTCCAAGCATAAAAGGGCCACTGGCCTCCAGTTTTTCAGCAAAGCTGAATCTCCCTTTTTAGGGAATAGGGGGAGAACTGCCCTCTTACAACAGACAGGCATAGCCCCTGCATGGAAGCACTCCAAGAGAACTTCATGCAGGTCAGGTCCAACAGAACACCAGAAATGCTTATAAAAGTCAGTGGTGAGCCCAACTATTCCTAGAGCCCATCTTGAAGCCATCTGACTAACAGCTAGAGTCAGCTCCTCCAAGCTGAGTTCTCTGTCCAGGTCTGCCTTTTCCTTGGGACTGAGCTGAGAAAGCCCCTCCAGCAGCTCTGCAGCACTGTCCTGATCACACTCCTCTGCTCCAAAGAGAGAAGAGTAAAAAGCCACAGTATGACTCCTCATTTCCTTTGGATCAGTTGTCACCCTGTCACTGGGGAGCTTTAGGGATGTCATCAGTTTGCCCCTGGCAACAGTCTTCTGCAAACTGAAGAAGAAAGAGCTTGGAGTATCCACGTCTTTGATGTTGAGGAAATGTGACCTAACGAGGGCTCCTTTCATTCTCTCCTGCATGAAAGTCCTGAGCTCCAGGCTTTTTTCTTGCAGCAGGCCACCAGCAGCAAAGTATGGATTACTGTTCATAGTACACTCAATGTTCTTAATACTGTTCTCCAGCTCCTGAACTGCTGCTTTAATCCTAGCAGTGAAGTGAGAAGCATACTGCTGACAGAAGACACGAATCTGTGCCTTAACCACTTCCCAGCACTACCTCAGCAAATCAAAATTATCTTTTTTACTTTGCCAACAGGCCCAAAACTGTTCGAAGCTCTGGCAGAAAATGCTATCCTGCAGCAACTTGTTGAAATGCCAATACAACCTAACTTTTTGCCCAAGAGAAATGATCAAATCTACAGTGATGAGATGGTGATCAGAGAAGCCAACTGGAGTAATGGAACTACTAATTAGCCTGGAGCCTATTTCCTCACCTACAACCGGTGGGGCTGGCTGTTCCTCCGACTCACTCTGTTCTCCTCTCCCCACCTTGGAGACACTATCAGGGGGTGGGATGTTTGCATCTGAGGTGTCTGCCTCCGCTTGCTGTCTATGCGGACATGCAACCACTTATGGCTGACATCGCCACACTCAAAACATTTCAACTGTCCAGAACTACGAGCCATTACCATGTTTAACTCTGAAGAAAACCTCCAAACTCCGTCCGTAATATTAGCTCTCAATTTCCAAATCTCCCGGATGCCACTCCTACTGACCCCTTTTTAAGACCCTCACCTTACACAAAGGGGATTATATCTGCTACCTATGGTCTGATTTCCTCGCGGCGCCCCTCTTCATTGCAACATATTAAGAGGGGATGGGAGGAGGAGTAGAGATCACAGAAGACCAGTGGGAGGTAATTCTATGGCGGGTCCACTCTTCAATTTGTACTAGACATGGATTGATGCAAAGAACTGTACACCGTTCACATTTAACTAAAGTTAGGTTAGCTAAGATTTATGATAACACTGATCCCACCTGTGACAGATGCCATCAGACCCCGGCCACATATATTCACATGTTTTGGTCCTGCCCTTCCCTATTCAATTTTTGGTCAGAAATTTTTAAAACAATTTCAAATAGTGTTGAGATCCCAATTAGGCCGACAGCTTTAACAACTTGCTTTGGTGTCCCTCCTGCTGACCTGCTATTACCATCACATAAAGCAGACCTGGTAGCTTTCACAACTCTTCTGGCCAGATGCCTCATTTTATTATGGTGGAAACCACCCACTACCCCATCTCACGCTATGTGGCTCAGGGACATTTTGTATTTTATTAAGATGGAGACAATAAGATGTGTCACAAAGGGCTCAACGACCAGATTTCATAAAACGTGGGCTCCTTTCTTTAAAATTGTTAAGGAACTGCAGTCACTTGACACCCCATAAACTTGGTGTTATCTATTTACATGTGTGGTGATATGGGTGTATCCCTTAACTATTTTTTTACCATTATATTTTTTTCTGTATAATCTATAATTTCATTTTATAATATTGTTTATTTGTCTTGCGTATACAAGCTGGGTTTTCTCTAATTGGCTAGGCGTCCAGGCTATACGTTTGTTTGTTTGTTTGTTTTTTGGGTTTTTTTTTCCTATGTTGAATTTTGGTTGCTGTTTTTTCTGGAGGGGTTTCTATGTAAATCTAAACATTGACTTCATATATGTATGTACAATTTTTTTATTGTAAAATTTCAATAAATCCTCCAAACTCTGTCAGAGAGTCCAAAAACATAAATACCTGTCTCCGGAATGACTGAACATGTTTCAGCTTCGGATCTTTACATCCGAGACGGCCCGTTTCGAAAGCACTGGCAAATTTACCAAACCTCCGCAGTTCATTTTCCAACAGCTCATTTGAGATAAATGGCAGAACATCCCACACTGTGATTCTGGTAGAGGGAACCAACGATGGGAAAACAGCACTATACATATCCCTGATTACTACACCACTCTCCATCATCTCGCTGACATGACACTCCTCCTTCAAAAATACCACCACAGCCTTGTTCATCCTGGAAGCAAACTATAAACTGTCATGTCCAACTTGCTCTCCTGCAGCCAACAAAACCTCCTCCACCATCACACTGGTCTCCGGTGGGACTACCCGAATCCCATGACGGATGGACGGAGATGGCGTCTCGGAGGACGCCATTCCTTCTGAAAACCACCCAACAAAACCACTGAACACTCGGTAAAAATTATTAAGGAAGCCCACTGAGGCAAATTTGTAATTTGTGATATTGGGCTATACAAATACAATTGACTTGACTTACCCGATCATGCATATAGGACAGATGAAGAATAGAGGGGAAGATTAAAAAAAAAGACAGCAGACAATTCAAACTCCACACCAATCTCAAATCCACCACCCTCACACACCCAACCTCCCAGCATGCAGTGCAGAGAGACAGACCAAGAGTGAGAGAGAGCGAGAAAGGCGAGAGAAGGGTCAGAAAATCTGCCATCGTTTTAAAGGACAATCTGGGTTTTTTACAACCTGGGTCTTATTTGAACAGCTTTTGCCATCATGCATATCAGTTATGATGATCATTTCATTTTAGAGATGATGGACACCGGCCCATCGCTGAACAAAGCTTTGCAATGGTGTCTTATGGTGCCATAAAATACCATCCTTAAACCACAGAATACCATCCTTAAACCACAGAATACCATCCTTAAACCTATCCTTACAGCAACCCCATTTTTCATTATCATCTATGATCATCATCGATGACTCTCAACTGTGCTGGATGGGTAGTTAGCTAATGAGTGCTACTACCTACATACAGTAAGTACAGGCAGGTCATTCCTGCAGGTTGAACCAGGAAGTAGCTCAGCAATGGGATCGATAGTTGATAATATTTCGAGTAAAGCTTTTAACTTTCATGTTCATTTTCCCCTCCAAATACATGGTTTGGGTAACTGGGTAGAATTGAACTTGTGGAATACATTTCTGACACTTGTGTTCAGTTGCCCCATAAGATGCCCATGTAAACTGTGTCCAAAATGAAGTTGGTGAGTAAAATGATAGCATAACAAATACACACAATTGCAAAAACTATAAAAATAAGACCCAGGTTGGAAATAAAATAAGACTCAGGTTGAAAAAAACAACAACATAATCATCGTTTAAAGATATTGCAACTGAATTGAGGAAGAGCTGGTGAGGTTACCTCCTCCAGGCGGCGGTCAGTCCCCAAAGCCAGCAGGTTGTTGAACTCTCTCTCCAGAACCTGACGTGCCTGAAGGGTCAAAACACAAACCGCCAGTGTGAGTTGGCGGTACCGTGAATGCGGTGAGTTGAAATGGTTTTATTGTGGTGCTGCGAGTTGAACTCCAGTCCTCAACCCGATCCCCACCTGTGTGTTCTGCATAGGGATCTGCAGGATGAGGGCAAGACTGCTGTAGTCAAAGGTCTCGTCGAGTGTGATGAGCGCGCCGTGAACGCCGCTCTCCAACAGGTTCCCGCTGTATTCCCGCAGACCGATGGACTGGACCCAGTGGATCACCTGCTCATTGGTCCATACCAACATATCTACGGTATGGGGAGGGACGGGTCAGACAGAGTAAACACTAACGCAAACAAGTACTGTGCTGCTGTTTGTATGTGCACCAGGGGTGATGTGCAGCATGACTTGATTTAAAGAGAGAGAAATATTGAGAAAGAGATTGAGAGAAAAATGGGGGGGGGGGGTGAGAGGGAGAAAGAGATCATAACGTGCATTTCTACATAGTGTCAACCCACTGGCAGACTCCCTCTGTTCACTGAAAGCACAGCTGTCGGCCTGCTTTCTAAGTTGGAACAGGCGGTGATCACGTGTGTGTGTGTGTGTGTAAGCACGCGCGCGCTCATCTGTTAATACGTGTGAGTGACTAGGGGGAGGATTCTGATGTGACGTGACAGCTGAGTCAAGTTCATGTGCAGAACTCAAGGTTATAAGGTCAACAGCGTTGACTAGATGTGTGTATCTTAAAACCATCTGTGTGTGTGTGTGTGTGTGTTTATCTTTCTTTCTGTGTGTGGTACTTAATCAAAAGCTCGCCCGCCTTACTTCAGTTGTCATTCTAGTAATGTGAAGTAACTCTACAGCTGTTTGCATCCTCCACCCTGGCAATACTTAATATAACCACTAGGTGGCAGTGTGGCCTGACTGTGCATATTGCGTAGGGATGTGTATCTGTTGTATAAAGTGTCTGTTAGTGTATAAATTATTTGTGTGTGTGTGTGTTTGTGTGTGCGTGTGTGCCTGTGTGTGTGTGTGCATCTACCTTTCATGTCATGTTGGCTCTCCTCTCTCCGGCGCTCCAGGTCTTTCCTGTCATAATTAAGTCTCTTCAAGCACATTATCCCATACTGCAGACTGGCCCTAGTGCACACACACACACACACACACACACACACACACACACACACACGCGCAAAGGCACAAACATGGGCGAACACACAGACAACCACAGCGGCCCCAGAAAAACACACAATCGAGACACCACAAACAGCAGCGCGCACACATCATTAGGCGTCTCATCGCTGATGCTAACGTATCCAGTCTGAAGAAGAAAGGGGCGAGCTGATGTAAGCGAGGACGCCACTGACCTGTGGAAGCTGTCCACCATTTTGAGGTGGCTCCTCAGGTCCTTCTTGGTGAGGTGGTCCAACATGCGGGCATCCACCAGACACTCCATGAAGTAGGAGCGGTACTGGGGCAGGCCCAGGCTGGGCAGCCACTCGTTGCCGATCCATTCGTGGTTCATGTCGCCGTAAGCGAGAGTCTGGAGGAGAGAGAGTTGTCAGCATCGCCCCCCTGAAAGGGCGCATGCATGTCTGCACACGACCAGACGCGGCACGCTTCATCATTACACCTAATTTGCATATGCATATTTCTGAATGTGATCGAGAGAAGGAAAAAATATGCTTAATATCTGAGTTATTGCTAGCAAGGGTATGACCTGTGTAGTGTGTGTGTGTGTGTGTGTATGTGTGTGTGCACGCTAGTGAAATGAAAGGCACAGTTGCAGTGAGGGTGTGTGGGAAGTGTTTGTTAATCAAAGCCAGGCAGATGTCAGTGCAGCGGTGATCTCACCTGCGCCCAGCTGCCCTCCTCACTCTCCTGAGAGCCCGCCAGCATGGCACAGACAATACAGAGTTAGAGACACACACCGGCCCCCCCTACGAGCTGCCTTCACCCCTCAGCGATTAAATCACGTGTCAAAATCACAGCGTTAAAACTCCTTCATAAAAAAATGCTGACAGCAATATCATGGATGGGTGACTTTAATGTAAACACTGACACACACACGCACACACAGAACCATTGCATGGGTTGTAGGACGTGTGCGACCGCACAGGGCCTCGTGCCTGGCCTGCAATCCTGCAGTTTTTTTGTTTGTTTGTTTTATATATAATTTCTTTGACTGTTGTTGAGCCAACATGCTTCTAAAATGAACTTCCTGTGTGTCAGTTCCATTATGCACAGTCAAGGTCACATGACCTCGCTGCTCACCACGAGGAAGAAGGAGCAGGGGAAACGAACATCGGAGCACGAGAGCGCGACCGGTTCCGTAAACACGAGCCGGGTGTGGGGGAAAGGAAAACGTTTAAAAAGAAGGAGGAATTTCATAATGCCATGTGTGGAGCTGTGGGAAGATGGCGGCGCGAACTCACATTTGCAGCAGCCTCACCTAGTACCGACTGTGCAGCATCTTTGTCCATGTCCGAGTTTGTGTTATCATGTCAAGTTTTATTTTGATCGTCTTTTTTTTTTTTCCGTTTAATGGCGGGGAGAGCTGGCGTTGGATCGGCTGAGAGAGCTTGGTCTGCTGTGTCCTGTGGGCCCAAGGACCACAGCCCTGCCAGGAGCTGCGCCCTAGAAGAAACACCGAGGCCGTCTGGCGGAGGCCTTGCCTGGCGTGGACTGTGCAGTATTTTTGTCTGTGTCTGCATTTGTGTGGTCGCGTGGAGTGCGGGGGAGGTGTGTCGAAGGTGTCTGGCTGGGAGAGCTGGCACTGGATCGGCTGAGGGAGCCTGGTCTGCTGTGTCCGGTGGGCCCAAGGACCACAGCCCTGCCTGGAGCTGCGCCCTAAGGGGAAACACCAAGGGCGGTCTGACAGGATATGGAAGCGGGGCAGGCTATGCTAAACGCTAGCCCATGCAGACCAGCAGTTCTGAGTCATCCAGGCTGGCGTTCGTTCTCCGGACAGAGGAATTTTTTGGCCTGTGTTGCACTGAGTGGACTGTGTTGTTAACTGTTCGTGTTTTTTTTGCTTCGTTCTCTTTGGGTTTTTTTTATTTTTATGTTTTTGGTGGTGGTGTTTTTGGGAAATTTTGGATGTGTGTTTTTGTCTTATGTGTTGCACTGCTGTGGGCTGGGAGAAACGAAATGTCGTTTCTTTGTGTACGCAAGTACGTGAAAGAAATGACAATAAATTGCTCCTGAATCCTGATAAGTCACTGCTGGATAGATTTGTCAACACTTCCAGAGATGTGGAGGCTGAGCAGGTGTCCAAAGCTAGCATAGTATTGTATAGTATAATATAGTATAGATAGTAGCTAGTATAGTATAGTATAGTATAGCATAGCATAGTATAGTAGCTAGTATAGTATAGATAGTATAGTGGCTAGTATAGTATCATATAGATAGTATAGCATGGATTGTATAGTAGCTAGTATAGTATAGTATGGATAGTATAGTAGCTAGTATAGTATAGCATAGTATAGTAGCTGCTATAGCAGGTGCATATGACTGTGACTGTAGGCTATGTGTAATGACCAGTCTGAAAAGTGATCCAACATCTGAATGAAATGTAGACTATATACCTGAAATATTGAATTGTAACATAGAGTCATACTACAGCATGCCAAAATAAATTGACAGCTGAGCTGACTTGATGATGTAAAGCCAATATTTTACAGTTGATTTTCTTTTCTTTGAAAGACTACAATAAGCAAAAAGTCATAGTTGAGACTAAGTGCATGATGATGCTGTATTACTCTACTCTACTCTACTAAAAATGTATTGCACCAGGTGTCCGGGTAGTATAGCGGTTTGCTCCGTTGCCTACCAACACAGGGATCGCCAGTTCAAATCCCCGCGTTACCTCCAGCTTGGTCGGGCATCCCTACAGACACAGTTGGTCGTGTCTGCGAGTGGGAAGCCGGATGTGGGTATGTGTCCTGGTCGATACACTAGTGCCTCCTCTGGTCGGTCGGGGCACCTGTTTGGAGGGGAGGGGTAACAGCATGATCCTCCCACGCACTACCTCCCCCTGGTGAAACTCCTCACTGTCAGGGGAAAAGAAGACGCTGGCGACTCCACATGTATTGTAGGAGGCATGTGGTAGTCTGCAGCCCTCCCCGGATTGGCAGAGGGGGTGGAGCAGCAAGTGGGACGACTCGGGAAGAGTGGGGTAATTGGACGGATACAACTGGGAGAAAAACGGGGGGAAAAAATCCAAAAAAGAAAAAATGTACAGCACCACGCGTGCAGTAGAACTAGAATAGCTGTGTGCGTGTGACCGTGATTCATGCGCATGCATGTCAGTGACCAAGACCTCATATGTCAAGTTTGTGCAAGGCCTCGCAACTCCCCTGCGATGGTCATACACACACACACGCACACAAACACAGAAACACACAGACACACACACACACACACACACACACAAATAATGGGACCACACACAAGCAAGCACAAACAGAAAAGATGTTTGCAGTCTCGGTTGGCATGCAGTGCCAGTAGTGTGTGTGTGTGTGTTTGTGATGGTTAGTTAAAGGCAAGCTACTGAAGCAGGCATATGTGTGGCTCGGTGGGGGAAGCACAAGTGTGTGAGCGTGAGTGTGTATGACAGGGAAGGATGGGTGGTGGTGGGTAGGGGTTGGGGGGGGGTACCCAGATGGCACTGACCGCTTTGGTGGAGGAGGCCAGGTTCTCCATCTCTTCATGAGTCACCCACACATTTCCGGAGGACTGCTCGGAGAACGAGAGCACACAGCGCGCGCGCACGCACACACACACACACACACACACACAGTGTGGTGAGCGACACCCAGGGAGGGAGTGTGTTTCAGGCAGGTCAGATGGCACTTAAAGTGTACCCCCCCCCCACGTGTTTCTGGACACTAGAATAGATATCTATATGAACCAACTCCCCTCTGAAGAAACATTTGTAAAGGTGATGGTGGTGGTGGTGGTCATCACCCACAATCAAGGAAGAGTGGTAGAGGTGTGGGCCTTAGAGTGGATATATGTGCATTTCATTTTTTTGTGTACTTCATATACACAAGACATATCTGTGTTGTGTGAGGTTGTGTCACAGGCATGTGGGGGCGTAGGACTATAAGTGAATGTGTGAATGTGTGTGTGTGTGTGTGTGTGTGTGTGCAACTGTCAGAGAGAGAGTCTATGTGTGTGTGTGTGTGTGTGTGTGTACCGTTCTGGAGGTAAGCGGTGCAGAGGGGCTGGTGAGGGAGACCATCTCCTGGATGGCCAGGCGGAGTTTGAGTCGATGGAGCGGGTTGCTGATGCCGATCTCCCTCTGGATCTCTGTGTCCGACAGGGCCGACATAATGGCACCGCTCTTCACGTTGGCCCGACAGGCCGCCACATACCATGCCGGCATACCTACCCACAGCTAAGAGGGAGGAGGTTCAAAGTCATCATCGGTTTCATCTTCATCATTTCTAAAGCTGCATGGGGAGACTTTTTCATGGTTGGTTTGGCCAAGTCTCGGAGAAACAGATGAGGTCACATGAGACCACTTGGACCTCCCTACCTAGTTGTCTTTGTATGATCGGCGCAACATCTGCCAGTAAGTTACCAGAAGTGTTGCTCTTCAGAACTGCAGGTTTATGGTGAATGCCATAACTATCATCATCATTGTCGCTGTCATCTACATCTTCATCATTACTGAGGATTTGATAATTAACACTGTTCACAGAAAACTGCTGATTGGCTTCATTTTTGATCAATATCATCCATATGGACATCTTCAACACAACCAATTTCATTATTACCCTCATCATCAACCTGACACTGGGTCATCCTATCAGAGTGGAGGAGAATATGACACGTGTGCGCTGAAACTGGTAAACCGGCTACTCGCCAACGTGTCACCTCGTCCCTCTAAAATGTTTAGATTAAAGACAATCCCATGGAGCAATGAGGATGGCCGGGTAAACCCGACAGAATGGACGGTCAGTAGTGTACCTCCAGCCAGGACACAACAGTCGGACCGTCCCACTGAGCAAAAGGCAGACCTCTCCTCCTGGCCTCCTCCAGCAGCTCATGTCTGAGGAGGGAAAAAACAACGGTAGATGGAGAGAAAGATAAGATGGAGTAACTGAAAGCTGAGTGACTCCTCTGGCTGGCAAGGTCAATATTTATTAAAGGTGAGAGAGAGAGAGAGAGAGAGAGCGAGGGGGGGGGGGACAGAGAGGGACAGGGAGGGGGAGAGTAGGGGGAAGACAGAGGGGGGCAGACAGAGAGAGGGGGGAGAGAGACAGAGAAAGAGAGGGGGTGTGTGAGAGAGAGAGAAAGAGGGGGAGAGAGAGGAGAGGGAGAGAAGGGGGAGACAGAGAGAGGGGAGCAGACAGAGAAAGAGGGGAAGAGAAAGAGAGGGGGGAAAGAGAGAGAGAGCGAGAGAGAGCGAGGGAGGGACAGAAGGGGGGAGACAGAGAGAGGGCAGCAGACAGAGAAAGGGGGGAGAGAGAGAGGAGGAGAGAGAGACAAAAGAGAGAGAGAGAGACAGAGAGACAGAGACAAAGAGAGAGAGACAAAGAGAGACAGAGAAAGAGAGAGGGAGAGGAAGACAGAGAGGGAGGGAGGGGGAGAGAAGGGAGGGACAGAGGGGGGGCAGACAGAGAGAGGGAAGGAGGGGAGAGAGAGAGAAAGTGAGGGGGAAAGAGAGACAGAGAGAGGGAAGCAGAAAGAAAAACAGTTTTTTACTTTTTCTTCATCCGGCGGTCCCTCTCCGCCTGTGTACCCAGTTTTCCCAGAGTCATGGTGTCACCAATGCTCATTTCAAAATCTGGAAGAAACAATTCAGCATAAATTCCTATTTCCCGTCACCAACTTTTTTCATACCCCCCCCCCACACACACACACACACACACACCATCCATCCATCCATCCATCAGTACCTGGCAGGACAGGTGTGGGCTGTCCCTCCCTGCCAATGGTCTGATCCATACGACCCTTCTCCTTCTTGCCAAACAGACGGCCGATCGATGATTTGATGCCTCTCTTCTGCTTGCTACTTCAAACGAAACAGGAAGTAGGAAACAGGTTACCAAAGAAACCCAGCTGGAATGTATAGTAACCTGGTAAGACCTATTAATGTGTAGGTTGGAGGTGTCGTGTGTGACGCTGCTCGTTTGTACCCTCGGCCATCCTCCAGACTGCCAGTGAACTGGGCGAAGTTGGTTTCCAGTCGTAAACTGCGGGGGGAGGATGGGGGAGACGTCTCACACTTGATGGTGGCCTTGTCCTCACGCACCTCCACCGGAGACTAGGAAAAAAGGGATAAGGGGGCGTATCAGTTCGCAGAACCATGGACTGTCGGTGGTTAGTTGTGTAGCTGGGTTTCGAGTGGGCAGAAGAAGACAAACCTACCGCTACTTTCCTGCGGTGTTTCCTCAAGTCGCTTGGCTGTTATTGACGGAACAAAACACAAAGTTACACTTCAGCATCGATTAATTAATTTATCTAAAACCACGATATAGCTCCTTTTTGAAAACAGGAAGCTCAAAAGCTTGTGAATACTGAAGTGACCAGTGATGTTGTTAATCTGCACGACTTGAAGTGATGCACAAAAAAAAATGTTTTTTGTGGCTAATTTCTATTTTCCGAGCCGTCCCAGTCGCTGCTCCGCCCCCTCTGCCGATCCGGGGAGGGCTGCATACTATCATATGCCTCCTCCGATACACATGGAGTCACCAGCCACTTCTTTTCACCTGACAGTGAGGAGTTTCCCCATGGGGATGTAGCGCATGGGAGGATCACACTATTCCCCCCAGTTCCCCCTCCCCCCCGAACAGGTGCGCCGACTGACCGACCAGAGGAGGCGCTAGTGCAGTGATCAGGACACATACCCACATCTGGCTTCCCACCCGCGCACACGGCCAATTGTGTCTGTAGGGACGCCCGACCAAGCCGGAGGTAACACGGGGATTCGAACCGGCGATCCCCGTGTTGGTAGGCAACGGAATAGACCGCCACACCACCCGGACGCCCTGCTGCACAACATTTAAATGAGATCCGGGCTTCAACACATTGAATGTTTGTGTGTGTTGCAGGAGAGGGTGTGTGTGTGTGTTCGTGTGTCCTCTGACCAGAGTCATGATGCCCAGCTGATGGCTGGTGTTGCGCGTGTGGTGTTTGGGTGTAGAGCAGCCACTGGTGGGCGGGGAGGAGGACGAGGCCAAGGACTGAGCTGTAGCGGAGGTCGGCAGGGCCCGTGGGCGGAGCGTCACATTGAGTCCGTCCATGCTGCCGCTGTTCACACGGGACTCGATCTCATCAGAACGCAGGTCTGCCGACTCCCGCTCCACCTGGATCATCCTGCATGTGCACACAACCACACACACACACAACCAAACACACATACACACACAACCACACACACAAATGCACAGGCAGCCATGCACAAACACACAAGTACATACATATATGGCTGTTAAAGAATGCTGTTTGCACACACAGTACACACTGGATTCATGGTCGACTTAAACACACTACTGCTATCTGTTTGAGTGTGTGTGTGTGCGTGCGTGCGTGTGCTTGGGTAAAGCTACTTCCTTTTTTCCCTGTGAGGACCGATTCTGAAACGAAAACCTAAAATATCATCAAATACACTGAATATGAGATCTAGAACTTTCTATGTGCAGCCGTGTGACCAACACCGACATCCTCAGTAAATAAATAACAGAAAATACCCCGAAAAGAGAAAAGACAGTGTTCAACTCCACATACACGGGGCCAAGTGGTTATACTGAGGCAGGACATTACTCAAATGACCTCTTACAAACACCAGGGTGTCACAGATACACATGGGAGTGGATCGTGTTTGCTCAAGGGTCCAAGAGAGGCTCCCTTTCTGCACAGGTTGAGGGCTTTTACTGTTAACTGAAGGGCGCTCGCCTTCTACCGTGTTGTTTTTAAGTGCAACCTGTACTACGGCATCTCAACCTGCTTTGGTTACTTCTCAGTTTAGCTGAAAGCCTACATCACCCACCTAACGTAGAGAACCACGATAAAACCACCAGAGTCAGTCAGGAGCCTACCCTCCGGTCAGTAGCCCACCCCCCCGGCCCACCTCTGAAAAGAAAACCACTATAAAAGAGGCCCAACAATGATCTGATGTCCCTCTTCATATTTCACACAACCAACACCACCTTCTCTCCTCAGGAAGAGGTTTGGTTTGTGCACTGTTGAGATATATGAACTCTGCAGCTGTAGTGGTAATCCAAGTGTGTGTGTGTGTGTGTGTGTGTGTGTGCTTCAGTTTAGGTATATGGGAGAGGGATGTGATATTGTTTATCATGTTATTGGTTATGTTTAATCAGCAGAATTGATGTTCCCATGATAAATGTCCCCTCTGGGCCAAATAAAGTTCAGCTTATCTTATCTTGAAATATGTTTAAGGTCATTTAATCAATCAATCAATCAATCAATCTGCATTTTCAATCAATCAATCAATCAATCAATAACCAACCAACCAACCAATCAATCAATCAAGTTGCATTTTCAATCAACCAACCAATCAACCAACCATTCAATCAATCAAATTTCATTTTCAATCAACCAACCAACCAATCAATCAATCAAGTTGCATTTTTATAGCGCTTTTATAGCTGCAACAGCCACTCAAAGCACTTTACAATTCTCACACACACACACACACACACACACACACACACACACACACACACACACACACACCATACAGCAATGGCATGGAAGTGTCGGACTTATTTCATCGTTCATCATATTTTTTTAATGATTATTCATTTTAAAAATACTAAAACACCTAATCACTTTAATTTATGATATGCATAATTGATGCATGGCTCTTGAGTAGGTTTTAAGCATTGTGACAAACCTCCAGTACCGGGCACATGTATGGCTAATGCTGCATGCATCGTAGGTGTGCACAAGCTTGCGTGCATGTGCCTGGTGCTTGTCACCTGATCTCCTCATTGATAGCATCGAGCTGCTCCTGCAGCATGAGAGCCAGAGTCTGAGCGTCCGATTGGCCGCTGGGAGACAGGAGGGTGGAGCTAACATCATCATCCAGGTCTGACTCTGCCTCGATGTCACTGCCGATCAGGTGGCCGACACTTCCGCGCAGCGACGGGTAGTCCTGCTCAAACATGGCACACACCTGGACACACACATGCATGCACATTATAACCTTTAGCATGTGCACACAAGTCCAATATATCCTGTATCACACATGTGGCATCCATGTTGTGACGACTGGAAACGGACTTTTCTACTTGAGTGTTTCAGTGAAAACTGATCGTATGAAAATACCATATCACACATTTACATTTATATGTGCATGGCATGGTATGCATGGATAAACTAATATGGAGAAATGAATGAGCAGAAGACTTACATTAGACAGCATGTCCACAGTACCAGGTGTGAGAGGGACAGAAGCAGAGGGACATAGAGGTTAGTAAAGAATGGCACGTTAGGCATGATTTCAGACCACCAAAAAAAAGAAGACACACTAGAGCTCACTGGAGGCTCCAGTGAAGTGCTGCTAGCTATTAGCAAACCCATAGCGAATGTAAAGAGCTGGGCATGAGAGGTGGCACAAATGGTTGCCTTGGATGTGTAGATAGCTGTATGAAGTTGGCTGAAGTGTTAGCATGTGCGCCTAAGGCTGTGCTCAGACATAAGGTGATGTATTGCCGACTTTGTCCCCTTGATTTTTTGCTCTCCAAGTAGCGCCGATGTGCTTACAATATTAGCTAGCTAAATTAAGTGGCTAAATATGTAATTCATCAATTCATTTGTCAATTTATAAACGCAGTCATTATTTGAGTCACCTCTTTCTTCGTCATTCATAGTATAACACATTATATGAAATGGAGAATCCATCAACCACAATGATGAGTTCCACATCTATTTTTGTTTCAGCGGCAATTAGGAACCAAAATTTGGTTTGTTGTTTTAGCATGGTAAGCAGGAAGTGAAATGCTTGTATTTGATCAGCTATTGCTGAAAATATGTTGCCTATATCAACCAAGTTGCCCCATCTTCTCCCGTGTCACTTGTTCTCATTGAAAATGAACTGAGTCCGGCGATGAGTTGCTGGAGTTGCGTAGTGTCTGAATGTGCCTTGAAAGAATTTACAATATGTGTGTTTGAAGTAATCTTGGGGAATGTCTGGCTGGGAATATGCGTATGTGAGGCCTTGTGTGCTGTGTGCAGGGTTGGAAGAGATGGCGGCACCTTGTTTGGTTCATCTCGTAGTGCAGCCAATCTGCCCTTCTGTGCCCGTCTGATGACAGTTGTGCTGTAGTGGCCATCTTGGCCCTCCACTACAGAGTAGCGAAGGTCGCTGGCACTTCCCAGATGAGACCTGAGAGTAGATATATCGTAGAAGTGGTTTATTCATGCATGTGGTACTACATACATGGATGTGTGAAGCATGAATGTGAGTAGTTCATTGGGTGTAATATGCTCAACCAGCAGGGGTTAGAACTTGTTAACTTTGGGTACTCACCAACTGAGCTGAGGCTGTTAAAATTCTACTAGCCCAAATTAATTAATACTAACTCAATATACTATGTAATGCGATTTTCCAGTTTCTTCTTCTTCTTTCAGCTTGTTCCCTGTTTTTCAGGGGTTGCCACAGCGGATTGTGCAGTTTTCATCGGTATCCTGTGAGGGCACAGTACCAGTGGCGGCCATTGTTAACCTGCCTCAGCCAATCCTGTATGGAGCCTCGACGGATCCGGTATGGTCTTGTCAATCGCAATTTTCAAGTTTAAATACCAAAAATTGCATTTTAATAGGAGGCGCGCCATATAGGTAAATGGTCTGTGGAGAACCAGTCTCGACCAAAACTCCAGCTCTCCATAAACATGCACTCTTTTTCCTCATCATTTTCTAATGAAGCCATTCTGTGGTTGAGGTGGTGGCCAAATATATATATATAAAAAAAAAAAATTAAAAAAAAACCTAGATGTTGTACTTATACAATGCTTAGATTAGCCAGGCAGCTCGGAGCAGCCTTCACCTCTGTTAAAGCAGGTCATGGCTGGATGGTATCTGTATTTCCAGGGTGTACTGCTTAGGACCTGCCTAGGAGCATGCTGATTGGTCATCAACTGGACAGCTAATTTTGCTTAATTTAGCTGATGGGTCTGGTGCAGACAGTGAAACCTGTCGTGCCCATCTTTCCTTATTTTTCAATGGCGGCAATATATGGCGCTCGCCAGACGAGCTGCTGCTCCTCTGAACTTACCCATACCTCAAACCACTTACCCCAAGTGAACTCAATTCCCAGCCCTTTCCACTACATTTGGAAATATTATGTGGAGGTCTAAAGTATGAATGTGAATGTGTGTACACATTGTGTGTGTATATCTGTGTATACCTTGGGTGTGTTCCATCCCCAAAGACCCCACTGCGACGTTTTAAATGATCAATCTCATTCCTCAGCTTCTCAATCTCGCCAATCAGTCGTTCCTGCGGGAGAGAGGAGTATTATGGGGGTGTGAGTCTGGGATGAAGGGACTTCAGTTGGTTGTTTTGAGTGGCTTATTAGTCAGTTGCTCTGGCTTACTGACCCGGGTGTGGTGGAATTCCTCAAGCTGTTTCTGGCAGTTTTCAAGGTCCTGAATCAAAGAGTTCTGGACAGTAAAGACACAAAGGCAAGTCAGACCCCAAATCAAAACTCCTAATCTGTGAACAAAAGAGTGACTTTTGTTAACCCCTCATCTGACCCCGCGAAGCGATTAAGCACGGTGATATCAGGGGTCTGATTTATGTACGGGGGCTGACAGGAAACTGGTGAGCTGTGCACGCATTTGGCTGCGCAGGCCTTGCCTTGTCCTCCAGCGCGGCCATGCGTTCCTTCAGATGGAGCTGCAATCTCTCGTTGGACTCGGTCAACAGGCGGTCCACGGTGTCCGACAACCGCTTGTTGTGCTCCTCGTTCATCTTCTCCCTCTGACGGGCCTGCCGGAGGGAGGCAGAGATGCGGAGGATAGTATTATTTTTACTTTTTTGATTTTGCTTCAGTGTGTTTTACACGGCTAGCCAAGATGGATTAAGGGGGATGAGAAACAAGCATTTAGACCAAGATCGCCAGCTGCCTGACTTGGGTCTTCTTGGCCAGGAGTGGCTCTTACAGCTAGGTTGATTTAATTACAGTGATTAGAGTGACGATTAAACGGGATTACACGCCTGCTCTAAAAAAGCCAAAAGACCCGTGCCTAAGACACCCCGGCCTGTGCCGGCTCCTTTAAAGGAAACAAACCGAAAACTCACGGGCGCAAATATACATCTGCACCGCCGGACGGCTCCTTCAACTAAATATAGTTCCGAGATCATGCACAGAGAGAGAAATTAGCCATGCGTGGATTATTCAAGCTAAAGATAGCAGCCAATCAGGCCTGCAGGGGGCAGGGGAAGCCATGCTGCAGCAGTATATGTGAACTTAGTACATATTCATGCAACAATGCACCTACAACCTTTTGATGTGGATGAGCGCCTGTGGAGTATGTATGTGTGCGTGTGCGTGCATGTGTGTGTATGCATGAGTGAGCACAGAGCCAACAGTCAAGGCATCTAACTAATGTGAAACATCAGCTCACACAGTGCACACAGTGTAGTGAGAGAACAGAGAGACCCTGCAGGACTCACACACACACACACGCACACACAAACACACACACACCCTTCCTAGTTCTTGGTTCTTCTCCTCCAGTTGAGACTCCAGCTGTCTGAGCCGCTCCTCCACGTTGCCATGGCGCTCTTCAGCCTACAGGGGGAGACACTTTCATGTCAGTACATCTGCCCGTGTTAATTCACGTCCGTTTAACATTTGTGTTCATCTCTGGTGATGGTTTGCACGTCTTTCATGTCCGGTTCGGTTGCGCTCAGCCCGCTAACGTGTCAGTCCGTCAGTGGATCTGTGCGGCGCGGTCTCGGTCAAGCTTCGTTTGGCTTCCAGAAGTAACGATAATGGATCACAGTTATACAGCTGTGACACCCAAAGCGCTTCACGGGGAAGAGGGGAAACCCACCTCAACCACCACCAGTTTCCACCTTTCCATAATGCTTGTACAGTCTCGGGCAGTCTAACAACTTGATTTTATTTGATTTATTCACAATAAATAAACCAAACAAAACAATCATATTCAAAAAGTGTAATCTGCCCCCCCCCCGCATAGTTTCTGGAGCTTGGTACTGGTCCAGTATGTAAATGTGTTTATCCATCCCAGGCAGTAACAGAGATGGTAGAGCATGTGTGTGTTACTGTATCTGTTTTTATTTGAGTACTTTCACTCTCAAGGTTATGGGTGGAGCATGTGTGTACTTGTTTGAGGGTGTGTGTGTGTGTGTGTGTGCGTGTGTGTGTACCTTTCTCTCTCTAAGCGGTACTTTGAATCATAAGGTTATGGGGTGGAGTAGCTCTGTGTGTGTGTGTGTGTGTGTGTGTGTGTGTTACTCTGAATCATAAGTGTACCTTACCTTGGAGAGAGCTGCCACTCTTTGTGCCAGTTCAGCCTCCACCTCTGGGAGGGTCTCGGCCTTCCTCATGGTCTGCGCCAGCCGCTGCTCCGCCATCTCCAGCAGCTCCTGTAGCTGGCGCACCTTCTCCTCGCTCTGACATGTGCACAGATACAGACACCCCCCACCCCCACCACACACACACACACACACGAGAGACAGACACACGCATGAAAGCACACTCATGGACAAAGAGGGAGAGAGAAAGAGAGATGAGGCCCATAACAGGAGGGATGCAGGGAGTGCAAACCAGCCAAAAGTAAAAGCGGACAGGCAAAAAATAAATGGAGGAATGTTGGAGGGGCTGTCACATCTCGTGGGGCTGAACTCAGCCTCACCCTGAACTACACATGAACCACTGTGAGTGACAGAGGACGTCTCTGTTGCTCGCGGTCTCTCCCTCTATTTCATTCTGGATACGATCCACAAATAAAAATTTGTATTTAGAGATGTAGAGGATATTGATGAGGATTTAGACAGATTTAGATATGGGTGAAGATATATTGTAAACCTAGATCCATATATAGATACAGATGTATCCAGTGGCCATAAGAACTATTAGCATCCACAGGGTTGGACAAAATTAAGCTATAAATAAATATGGAGAAAAACTTTTCCTTTTTTGGATTTTTTCCCCTCCCTTTTTCTCCCCAATTGTATCCGGCCAATTACCCCACTCTTCCAAGCCGTCCTGGTCGCTGCCCCACCCCCTCTGCCGATCCAGAGAGGGCTGCAGACTACCACGTCTCCTCCGAAACACGTGGAGTCACCAGCCGCTTCTTTTCACCTGAGGGTGAAGAGTTTCGCTAGGGGGATGTAGCACCTGGGAGGATCACGCTATTCCCCCCAGTTCCCACCCCCCAAACAGGCGCCCCGACCAACCAGAGGCGGCGCTAGTGCAGCGACCAGGAAACATACCCACATCCAGCTTCTCCCCCGCAGACACAGCCAATTGTATCTGTAGGGACGCCCAACCAAGCCGGAGGCAACAAGGGGATTCGAACCGGCGATCCCCATGTTGGTAGGCAACAGAATAGACCGCTACGCTACCCGGACACCCAGAAAAACATTATTTCTTATGTCATCATCGCTGATCTCACAACAACAGCCATGACTTGTATTTAGTGTAGACTGTATCTAAAAACTTTAAATCTGGCTCAAGATCAGTCCAATGCACTTGAACGACGAGCCTCGATCTTCGGTGTCGTGGTTTGGATACGATGGTCACAAAGTATTCAGATCGAAGGAGCAATTTAGACTAAATCTGTCAACAATGATATGGCATGTCAACGAATATTGTCTTAATTCTTACGCTAGCGTCCATCATCCTTTTCCGGCAGTTTGAGTGCTGTTATATTCTTGCAGCTCCTGCATCACCATAACAGCACCACTCATCTCAGTCTATCACCACATGAGATGATAATATCCCATCCCTTAAAATGTTAACAGATACTGAGTAAGCTACACTTCTCACACAAGGAATTTCAATAAGTTTTTTTTTAATGCGATTATTCGCCTTGATGCAAAAACAAATACCCAATTTGTCTCAGTAGGACACCACGACTGTTTTTAGGTATCTTATGACTGAAAAGCAGGCCAGGTCATGGGTGTCCACAACGTGAATGATACTCAATCAGAATGTTTTTGTAGAGTCTGCCTGCATAACTCTTACAAAATGTGAAACAATCTTCAGGAAAATTCTATGTGTGTGTGTGTGTGTACCAGGTTTTTCTATCCTAATGGGGACCGAAAAACCTGAAACCACCTACCCTGTGGGGACATTTTATGGGTACACATGAGGAAAAGGGTCTATTTCAGGGTTAGGATTTGGGTTTAGGTTGAAGGTTAGAATTAGGATTAGATTAAGGTCAGGGTAAGGGTTAAGGTTAGGTATGTAGTTATGATGGTGGGTTAGGGTTCGGGGCTAGGGAATGAGTGTAGTCAATGAGGGGTCCCCACAAGTATAGGGTGACGTGGTTGTGTGTGTGTGTGTTACCTGTCTGTGCAGGGAGTCCTTGGTGGCCAGCTCATTTTCCAGTTTGTCATTGAGGTCATGGATGTGGGTGGTCTCTCTCTGGGCGGCCAGGTAGCGTTTTTCCAGTGTAGTTATTCTCTCCTCCATATCCTCTCTCTGCGCGAGCCCCTACAACAGGCAAATAGTAAGAGGAAAACATATGCCCCAGTGTGTGTGCGCGGCAGAGCGTACAAGGTCTGAGCCAGAGGTTGCCGGTCCTTCCATCGCTTAAATTGCGGAAGTTGAGGCAAACACCTTATAAAATGCTATCATTATATTATAAGGCTTTGGAAGTTTTGAAATTTAAAGTTATTCCCAAACAAGGCATTGCTGGGTTAAATGGCGAGAACACAATCCACAGGCCCAAGTCCCCTTACTTAGTGGTAGGACTGAACAGAGCATGAATGCAAACTGGTCGCTGACATTATACAGCCATAAGATGCTTTAGCCGTGGCTTAGACGTTTTGATCAACTGCACATGTTGTGTACTATGCCTTCACAGCTCAATGTTATTTCCAGATGAGGGGGCAAGACGTCCTGTTTTTAAAATATTCACGTATTTTCCATCTAAGTTGATTATTATTATGATCGTCTCGATAAAAGAACACATATTTATAAACAGAGATTATTATTGACAGTCTTGTCCATGTTTTAACCAATCTCAGATGTTTGGCAAAAGTCTAAACGGCACGAGAGATTGAGGCGATCTGGAAAATAAATGTTACTGACAGCTGCTCTTGAATGACCTGAGCCAGGAAATGCTTAATTTCACAATGACTCCAGATTTGCCATGTTCACATTATCCCATCCAGTCATTCCCCGGCTCTCTTTACGTTTACGCTCACCTCCCTCTGTTCCCTCTGTTGTTTGATTGACAGCTCCTCACTGCGACTCAGCTCCCGCCGTACATTGGCTAGCTCCGCCTCCAGCTCGCCCACACGGGCTGTGAGCGTATTGCTACGCTCCCGGCTCTGAGACAGTTCTTGAATGGTCCGGTCGAGCCGCTCCTGAACCTCGGCCACCCGGCTGCCGTCGTCGTGGGCGTCTATTGAGCCGTTTGGAAGTCTCTGTGGTGCAGAGGTTATTAAAGAAACCCAGTATAATGGATATCACATTTGGATTTATGTTCTGAGCATTGACACGCAAAAATCCTGCAAAATTTGACATTGTCAAGGGAGAAAAACTTTCAAAACGCAAGGGGTTTCGTGAGTGGTTTGAGGGCCAAGGACCTAGATATGAAGAGCTGAATATTTGCATATTAGATAAAGAGTGATATGAGGTTTGGGTACCATGTTGTTGTTTTTGAAGTTATAATATTTTGTTTTTGGCTTCTCACAGCTCAAAGTGGAGTTAATTCCAGGGTCCTAATTAAACTAACCTACAGGGAGACACACAGACAGGCAACAAAGTGGGCAACCAAATTAGAAAAACCTGTAGGGGGGTTCTCCGTCCCAGCTTCCTCTCGCTCATTTTTTGCCAACTCATGATTATGAACACCACATAGATAACAGCGCACATAAGAAAAACATGCACGTACTCACACACCAACACACAGTGACACACACACAAACAGTGGGTATAATGGCACTAAATGGTTTGATGCTACGGGGTAAAAATGGTCCTTGCAATTGCGATACACGGCCCTACTAATTCACTAATATTACTACCAAGAGATCTACAAATATCTCGTATGCACACCTCCCTAAGGCTATATAGTCCTATTATGGCTAGACCACGGCACTGAACATGCCAAGGTTGGACGTTTGATTCCTGCTGGGGCAACCCATGCCTGAACACTTGCACACATGGCATGCATTTTGTGTCTTTTTTTGTGTTTGTAAGTGTACAGAAAGGCATATCTAGATAGGGAATGAGGGTGTGTGAGTAAGTGGAGGACACGGCTGGTTCTAACAATTAAAGAGATAGATAATGTAATGTAAATACATGCATGGGTTGGTAGCTTGTAATGTCAAAAGACCGTAGAAACCATTTCAGGCACGTTTTCATCATCAATGATAAAGTAGTGAGTGTTTCTGCATGTCTGTTGGTGTTTCCACGCCTTCCGCCTAATGACTGCGGGTGTGGGTGCAACAGGGTTATCAAACCGGTCTCATAAAATCGGCCCCATAAATCTATTAACCATTAATTTTGGTGCTTAATATTTTATAATTAAACTACTAAAATTGATGGAATCAAATAAGTCTCATTAAATCAGTCTCATGAATCATCCACCCATCCATTATCCAAAGCGCTTATCCTGCTCTCAGGGCCGCGGGGATGCTGGAGCCTATCCCAGCAGTCATTGGATGGCAGGTGGGGAGACACCCTTGACAGGCCGCCAGGGCTCACACACACACACACACACACACACACACACACACACACACACACACACACACACACACACACACACACACACACACACACACACAATTTACACTTAGGGACCATTTAGTATGGCCGAATCACCTGACCTACATGTCTTTGGACTGTGGGAGGAAACGGGAACCCCCAGAGCAAACCCATGCAAACACAGGGAGAACATGCAAACTCCAAACAGAGGATGACCCGGGACGACTCCCGAGGTTGGAATACACTGGGGCTCGAACCCAGGACCTTCTTGCTGTGAGGCGACTGCGCTAACCACTGCGCCACCATGCCGTGCAATAAGTCTCGTTAAATCAGTCTCATGAATCAGTCTCATAAAATTATTAATCATTAACTTTGGATTTATAGTTGAATCATTTGTTGATGGAATAATCAATGTTGCACCGATTGGAGAACTTTGATTAGTAGAGAAGGCTTCAATAAATATTGTCACAAAACAAGCATGACAACAACTTATTTCAATAAAAATAATTTATTAGAACAATCAGTAAAGAAAGTTGACTATTAATAATCAATGCTGATTAACTAATACTGATCAGGTACAATCAATGATGAGCATTAATGTAATGATCAGGGCACAAAGGGTGATATGAGGTAGTGAGGCTGTGCAAATATTGTATGGGTGTGTACCAAAAGGAGTACACGTGGGAGTGAGCACATGCATTATTATTTTTTAAGATTACTTTTTGTGCATTTTCCACCTTTATTTGATAGCGATAGTGGAGAGAGAGACAGGGGATGACATGCAGCAAAGGGCCCGGGCAGGATTCGAATCCAGGCCAACTCAGCCTTATGTGGTACACGCTCTACCAGTTGAGCCACCAGGGTGCCTATACACCTGGCTTGTTTGACTCACAGATGGCGCTACTGGCTTTTTTACAGGTCACCTTGCCAACTCTTCCACCCACCCTGGTGGAGGCTTTGTGGAGGGTGGCTTTGGGTGGCGCCTTTTCTTGTTGACCCCTTTGAAAATGCCTCACAGCCCTCTAGTTGAAACGAAGCACAACCTAGAGACTGTATGTTGAGTACTTGCACCTCCTTGCATGGTTTGTCAGTTGGACACACAACCTTCTCTCATGTCATCTGGGCCATCTTTCTAAATTCCTGCATCATGTATTTACCTTATCAACACATAAGTGTTACATAAGAATGCACAAAGGGGTGGAGGTTGGGCCAGAAAAGGGATCTGAAACCCCCATCTTCTTCCAGGGCTGGTGCATTACTGTGTTGAAAGTAAGCATTTCTTAACGATCTATAATACTCTTGTGGAGGTTCTGTTCTTTTATGCCTGATCTGGATGGCGCTGATGGTCACCGATGTCTCATCAGTGTAAGGAGAATACTCCTCACGCAGAATCTTGCAGTCTCCAGTATTTCTCGCAGATGCAGGATGGTTGGGTTTCAATGAAGGCATGAACACTCCTACTGGTTGTCTTCCAGATTAGTTTCAGCTTCTCGTGTGATGTGGCATGATGCAGGTCTGAGAAGCAGCACTTAACCTCCCTATGGTAGTCTTCAATATTGGAATTACCGTTATCGGGATCAAATCACTCAATGTCTTTTGCGAGGGAGTCAAGCTGGCGCATGCGGAGGCCAGGGGAATGGTCTATTTGCGTCCTCCTTGACCTTTTAGCTCTAGTTAAGGTCACTAATGACCGACTGCCAACTGCAGACAGAGGTGACTGATTGATTTTAATTCTTTTAGATTTAAGTGCTGCCTTTGACACAGTTGGTCACAGCATCCTTTTACACTGCTTCGAGACTTGGGTTGGGATCAAGGGCTCGGCTCTTAGTTTATTATGCTCTTGCCTCACAAACAGAACTTTTTCTGTTGTTCTGGGTAATTCTACTCCTCGATGGCTCATTTGAGTTGTGGTGTCCCCCAAGGCTCAGTTATTGGCCCCCTTCTGTTTTCTATATACTACTACATGCTGCCCCTTGGCCAGGTCATTCAAAATCACAATGTGTTTTACCATTTTTATGTTGATGACACTAAAGTTATACATGCCACTAAAACCCACAGATGCTCTAGCAAATCTCACAAGTTGCCTCTCTGACATTAAATCCTGGATGTCTGAAATTTTTCTTAAATTTAAAAAAGATAAGTCTGGGGTCATTCTGTTCAGTTACCCAAATACGTTCCATCAGCCCTTTTGGTACTAATCAGCCCTTTTGGTACTAATTTTGGTGGCCTGTCAGGTAGTCAAACATGTTGTTCAGTCATGCTTTCTTCAGCTCAAGGTAATCTCCAAAATTAGGTTATTTTTATCAATTGCCGATCTGCAAAAAGCTGTATGCTTTTATCTATTCTTGGCTTGACTATTGTGATGCACTTTACTCGGGTATCAGCAAGGGCTCCCTCCACCGTCTGCAGTTGGTACAAAACGCCGCTGCTCGGCTGATTGCCCGGACAGAGTCATGACTATATCACTCCTGTGCTTGCCTCCCTACACTGGCTCCCTGTTATTTTTCTTATTGATTTTAAAATTTTATTGCTCACTTTTAAGGCCCTAAATGGTCTTGGTCCTACATACATTTGTGATTTATTGACCTGGTATACACCCTCTCGACCATTAAGATCAGCAGATTGAAGGAGAATTGCCTAAAAACCCTTCAGGGGCTTGAAAAGCCGCATTCACCAGGCAGCATACTACAAGACATAATTACAGCAATGCGGTATGCAGAATTTGTATGTATCTATCAATAATTCCAGACACAGCATGAGACAGAGACACAGTTCAGCACAACACCCGACAACAATGCATCCCAAAAACACCCATGTTACACAAGTACAATGAATCAGTGATAGTCACAACACACACACACACACACACACACACACACATCAAGAACACTCATTCATGATACATGCAAGTATACAAAAACACTATCATTAACAGACTAAGAACATGTGATTTGGCTAAGAATTTTCCTAAGACAAGAAATATAAAGGAGAAAATAAACCAAGTAAAGTAAAAGTAAAATAAAGTACAACAAAACTAAGTAAAACTAAGTATTGAACTAAGACAAACCAAGTCTCTAGCTTCCTTTAACTCTCGCATTTATTCGTATTTTCTGTATGGAGTGTAAAGCACTTTGTACACTGTATATTTTCAAAAGTGCTAGATAAATAAAATTTTGCTTGCTTTGATTGCTTGTCTTAAAACTTCTCTTTTTTGAAAGCTTTTACAAATGTTTGATATCTTTATTTATTCGTACTGTTTTTATTTTCACTCTTACTTATTTGGTTTTATTCTTATTTTTACCTTGTCTGGTTTTATTTCTTTGTAAAGCACTTTGTAACATTGTTTTAGATAAGTCCTATATAAATAAAGTTATTATTATTATTATTATCATTATTATTTAGAACAGTCACTCTTTGAGCTACTTGATGATGAGTCTCTTGGAGGCCATGCCTCTCATCATACTCATCAGATGAGGAGGGTGAGGAAGATGGTAACGGTAGAGGTTAGCCACGGTGCAACCTTTACTCCTTTTTTCTTTCTTAACAGCCTGGAGCTTGAGCAGCCCTTCAGATGCCGGTGGGCATGATTTGGCTCCCCCTGGGTTACGAGAGGGGGCTACAGCACAGTGATTTTTGTTTAGCTAGGCAGGCTGCTTGGCCAAGTAATCTTCAGTGGCTATGTTAGACTCTCTTCCTCCTTCAGCTTCTAACTCTGCTTCTGCCTCGCATGCTTTGTGACTTTCTTCCCGGGCCTGGTGGTCAGCAGCTTCTCTGTTAGACTGTTCAGCTAGCCGGAGTCTATGGGCACACTCCTCTAGCAACTTATTGGTGAGCTTGAGCTCACTACGCAGGGTTTGGTTCCTTACGTCTAGTCTGTTGTGACTAACGTTCAGCTCCCTATTAGAATTTCTAACTCCAAATGGATGTGTTGGTGGTGGAGCAGAAATAGCCCATCTACAACTTCCTGAAAGGTAATAACTCCGTGTTGGGGGCTCTGTACACGCTGGATTAAGTTATCAAGCTCTGTCTGACACTCTCCTTGGGTCAGCTGCTCAAATTCCTCCCTCTTCTGATGGGAGGTTTTTAGGAGGTCAGCGACAAAATCAGAGAGGGCAGTGGACTCCAGAGGAGGAGGGCGATCTTCCTTGCCTTCTGATTTGTGTAGGGTATCAGGGCTCATCCTGTCTGCCTGGTCTGTGCACGGAATTATGCCTGACAAACTAGTGATGTGGTCACCTATTGCGTAACTCAACCCTTCTAGTCGGAGGCAATAGGGGTAACTAACTGCAAGGTACCCAGAATGCTATGCTCAGACAGTAATGTGAGAAAAATGCACAGGGGAAGGCGTGTGTCTTGCCGATGGTTAAAAATTTGTTTGCTAACTACGCTCTTTTTAAAATATGCCAATTGATCAGAAAGGGTTACTATGGCAACAACTGGTAAAACTGTTAGATAATTAGGATTTGATAAATGGTTAACACACTTGAATACATGCCTCGGCAGTCTAAGAGGACTGGTAATGTTATCTAGTAGGCACCGGGAATTGCTCAACAAACTGAATTCATTAGACTAGAGGAATTCACTTAATTAATTACTCTAATTGATAATTCTGCTATTGCAACAATATCACAGAAGCCAACAAAACCAACCCTGCAACAGGGCTACCAAATCACCCTCATAAAAATCAATCTTATAAGTGTATAAACCATTAATTTTGGTGTTTAATATTTTATAATTGAATTACTAAAATTGGTGGAATCAAATCAGTCTCATAAAATTATTAACCATTAACTTTGGTGTTCAATAGTTATAACTGAATCATTAGAGATGATGGAATAATTGATGTTGCACCGATTGGAGTACTTCGATCGGCAGGGGAAGGCTTCAATAAATATTGTCACAAAACAGGCAGGACAACAACTTACTTCAATGAAAACAAGAACTACTAGAACGATCAATAAAGAAAATTGACTAATACTAATCAGCACTAATTATCTAACTCATACTGATCAGGTACAATCAATGATGAGCAACAACATATTGATCAAGGCACAAGGGTGATATGAGGTAGTGAGGCTGTGCAAATATTGTATGTATGTGTGTGTGTGTGTGTGTGTGTGTGTGTGTGTGTGTGTGTGTGTATGTATATGTGTGCATGCCCAAGCGCGCCAAAAGAAGGAGGTGTTCGAGAAAGGCTGCGCGTGGCTGCGTAATCAAGATGGCATGGCAAAGAGTGTGATAAGGTTAACACAAAAGGAGGGAGAGTGAGAGAAAGAGCAAGAGATCACATGCACAATCTATCCACGTATTGTATAGTCCATGGGCAGCGCCGGTCCCTACACTGGGATAGGCTCCAGGACCCCACGACCCTAATTAGGATAAGCGGCTTGGAAAATGAATAAAGGAATAAAAGTTGTAATGCCACTCGGAGGCGCCATGCAGTCAAATCGTCTCAATGCTGAGAAACTCCACAGGTGTCATTTTCCTTTCTTTTTTTTAAATTTTCCCTCTTTTACTCCCCAATTGTACCTGGCCAATCAGCCCGCTGTCCCAGTTGCTGCTCCTCCCCCTCTGCCTATCCGGGGAGGCTGCAGACTACCACATGCCTCCTCCGATACATGGAGTTGCCAGCCGTTTCTTTTCACCTGACAGTGAGTAGCTTCACCAGGGGGATGAAGCGTGTGGGAGGATCACGCTATTCCCCTCAGCTCCCCTTCCCCCCTAAACAGGCTCCCCGACCGACCAGAGGAGGCGCTGGTGCAGCGACCAGGACACATACCCACATCCGGCTTCCCACCCACAGACACGGCCAACTGTGTCTGTAGGGACGCCCGACCAAGCCGGAGGTAACACATGGATTCGACAGGCGAGCCCCGTGTTGGTAGGCAACGGAATAGACCGCTATGCTATCCGGGGACCCCCGGATGTTACTTTTAAATACAGACGAGACAAAACATGTAAAGCCCAAATCAACTTCCACAGGCAAGATGGTGGGAAGTGACAGGGAAGGCAGCCAGTATGGATCAGACCGACTGCGTCCTTTAAGAAACCCTCGATGTAATGAGCTGCCACCCCGGTGCTCCTCGCAACTGTTAATTTATATCATAATCTGTCATCCTAGGTGTGTTTTTATCACGGGTTTCCTTTGCCTTAAAGCAGTGCTTCCCAACCCAGTCCTCAAGGACCCCCTATCCTGCAGGTTTTCTTTGCAACCCTGAATAGGTACCTGTTTGTAGTAATTCAACCAATCAGCAGTGAAAGCCAGATGCTGTACACTTTGCATAATTAAGTGTTATGAGATGATTGGTTGAGTAAGTACAAGCAGGGCTACCTATGCAGGGTTACAATGAAAATCTGCAGGATAGGGGGTCCTTGAGGACTGGGTTGGGAAACACCGCCTTAAAGGATGGTGGCTGTCCACAGGTCTGTCTGTGGTCAAGGATGAACAAACTGAAGAGTCTCGCCACCTAGACAGATACACACCTCGATCTACACACCGTGTTTTACTTTCAGTTCTTACCAAAAATGTATTACTTTATATTTTTGCTTTCCACAGAAATGATCGTGGGAGGATGAAGTGGAAGTGGCGTCATCTCGTCCTGTCAATCCGCCCAGCACAAAGCTCGTACAGAGGAAGGCTATTTGCATCCAGTTAGACACGAACAGGCTACGGTGTTTAATCACGGGGAGGTCTGTTATTCCCCGTGGACGGACACAGACACAGTTATATAATGTGTGCTCATTTCAGCGCTGGCCTTAAAGCAGGCAGGACAGGGCTCAGACACAGAACAGGAGCGCAAGAGAGACACATGCGTCATCATTATCGGTAAGGTAATGGAGATTTACGCCACGTTGGGCTCGGTTCACAGGTTAGAGCACAGTGTAAGTGTGTGAAGCAAAGGGAGAGAGAGAAGGAGTGACAAAAGGCATAGAGGCACGGCTGGCGAGACAGGTACAGATTCAACGGGCAGACAAAATGGAGTCTGAACGGTCAAGACGGACCACCAGAGGAACATCGGGCGGACCATGTGACAGAGGGACAGACAGACGGACAGACTGACCTTCCATGTAGGTTTGGATCCCTCTAAGCGATCCATAGAGTCGGCATCTTTTCGTTGTCTCACCACGTTCAACTGCAGCACGGTGCAGATTCAAACACACACACACAGACAAACACACACATTTATTTTAGTTTCTTTTTAACTGGCACATCACAGACGATAAACAACCCACCGAGAAGGCACCGGGAAACTTCAAACATGCCTCAAATGAGCTCCTCAGCCGTAGTCGCCTTATTACGATGAAGGGAGCCGCGTCGGGGCCCATCTCACAGTGGTACTTAGGGCAAGTTGCTGCTAACTAGGTGTGAGTGTGGACCTTGGGGACCGATCACCTCAAATGAACGTTTAACCTTCTCTTCTTTTTTTTGGAGTTTTCCCCCTTTTTCTCCCCAATTACCCCACTTGTTCGAGCCGTCCCGGTCGCTGCTCCACCCCCTCTGCCAATCCGGGGAGGGCCGCAGACTACCACATGCCTCCTCTGATACATGTGGAGTCGCCAGCCGCTTCTTTTCACCTGACAGTGAGGAGTTTCGCCGGGGGGGGGGGGCGTAGCACGTGGGAGGATCACGCTGTTTCCCCTGCCCCCTGAACGGGAGCCCCCCCGACCGACCAGAGGAGGCGCTAGTGCAGCGACCGGGACACATACCCACATCCAGCTTCCCTCCCGCAGACACGGCCAATTGAGTCTGTAGAGACGCCCGACCAAGCCGGAGGTAAGACGGGGATTTGAACCGGCCATCCCCGTGTTGGTAGGTTTAGGCTTCTTAAAGAGCATTCTTTTAAATGGCGCTTTAATTTTTTTTGTTCAACAGGAAAATGTGTGTGTGTGTGAGAGAGAGATGGGGGGGATGTGTAGGGGAGGTAATGCTCTTCACCCCCTGTAACACTAGAGGCACACATACGCAGGACAAGGAGCTTGACAGATCTGTACACTCTACACCCCCCGACACACACACCTACATGCAGAGACACATAGTCAACTCGCCTCTTGTGTGGTGACTGATAACTGCCCTTCCAGAGTGGCCACCCGCTCAAGAGCCACCCGCAGCCTCTCACGCACCTGACGGAAACACAGACAGGTCCACGATCACCAAAAAAAGAAAACACGGTGACCCTCCGATACGTGGCCCTGCTATCCACACTCCACGAGAGCCTGGACGAGAAAACTTCATTAGACAGACCACCTGTGGGGACAAGGGGTCTGACTGCCGTCGCAGTTCATGTGTTCAAGGTCACAAAACAATGTGTTCAAGGTCACAAATCAGTCGTTTGAATACATTACATGAGTAGTGAGTTGATGTATGTGGCCTGTCTATGTAGAGAAGTGTGTGTGTGTGTACACGTGTGTAACAGGAAGTTGAATCAGTTCACATGGACACAATGTTGTATGGGTGTGTGTGTCTGTGTGTGTGTGTGTGTGTGTGTGTGTGTACCTTTTCATCCAGGGCCTTATGGTGTTCAAAAAGTGACTTCAGGGCTTTGAGCACCTCCACCTCACTGGAGACTCCAGATGGCGGAGGAGCCTGTCTCTTCACCACTGTCATCCTCAGACTGCGCTCGTGACGAGACACCAGACACTCCAGGTGCTCCAACAACAGCTACAACACAAATAAACACATCACACACACACACACACACCCCAAGGCAGTAGGTAGAGAGGCATTGAATCAAAGAGAAAAAAATATTTGAATATTAATGAAATTGCAAAAACACAACTTAGTAGTTGGTTTGTTTGTTTACCAAATTTCCCCACACACTTATCTCTGACAAGGATGAGCAGACATGTGCATGCAAATACACACACACACACACACACACACACACACACACACACACACACACACATACCCTGGTGTTATTCCTCTCAGCTTTCAGCTCTGATATCTCCTCCTCCTTCTCCAGCAGCTGCTCCCGGCATACGTTCAGCTCCTTTGTCAGGGTGGCAAACTCCTGTACGACACACAAACCACACACCCGCAAGAGTTTCACTCAAACACCAGGCTTACAAAAAAGAACAGTCTACGTGCTGGTTCGGTCGACTGGGATGCCGAATGGCTCAACGGTTTGCCTCATAGGACAATACAACCACTTTACAGGGCAGGAATCGGTCTTACGGTTGCAGTGGTGTATAGACACATCGACATCTTTTGCAGTGAAGCACATGGGCTTTATGTATGTACAAGTCACGATGTACAAGTCACGTTGATCCTCCTGGCACTTAACAGCGTACACTATATTGCTCCGTTTGTGCCGGGGGACCCGGTCCTTCCGGTGGACCAACCTCTGGCGCAGCGTGTTTTGGGGTTTGAAAGCAACTGAGACATTGTGTTTGGAAAACAGGCATCTCAACTGTTCCGACACTCCTGCCACATACGGAATCACCACTGGTTTACACTTCACCACTTTATAAGGACAGTGGTTTACACTTCGGAATCACCACTGGTTTACACGGAATCACCACTGGTTCACACTTCGGAATCACCACTGGTTTACATGGAATCACCACTGATTCACACTTCGGAATCACCACTGGTTTACATGGAATCGCCACTGGTTTACACGGAATCACCACTGGTTCACACTTCGGAATCACCACTGGTTTACATGGAATCACCACTGGTTTACACTTCGGAATCACCACTGGTTCACTTTTCGGAATCACCACTGGTTTACATGGAATCACCACTGGTTTACACTTTGGAATTGCCACTGGTTTACATGGAATCACCACTGGTTTACACTTCGGAATCACCACTGGTTTAAATGGAATCACCACTGGTTCACACTTCGGAATCGCCACTGGTTTACACGGAATCGCCACTGGTTTACACGGAATCACCACTGGTTCACACTTCGGAATCACCACTGGTTTACATGGAATCACCACTGGTTTACACTTCGGAATCACCACTGGTTTACACATCGGAATCGCCACTGGTTTACATGGAATCGCCACTGGTTTACATTTCGGAATCACCACTGGTTTACATGGAATCACCACTGGTTCACACTTCGGAATCGCCACTGGTTTACACGGAATCGCCACTGGTTTACACTTCAGAATCACCACTTGTTTACCCGGAATCACCACTGGTTTACACTTCAGAATCACCACTGGTTTACATGTAATCACCACTGGTTCACACTTCGGAATCACCACTGGTTTACGTGGAATCACCACTCGTTTACACATTGGAATCGCCACTGGTTTACACTTCAGAATCACCACTGGTTTACACGGAATCACCACTGGTTCACACTTCGGAATCACCACTGGTTTACATGGAATCACCACTGGTTCACACTTCGGAATCGCCACTGGTTTACACGGAGTCACCACTGGTTTACACAGAGGAGAAGGACAACAGCTGTTGTCCTCCTCTCTTCCATCGGGATATGCACTGTTTGGACGTCTTCCTGGCTTTGACAAATGCCTAGTTAGGATAACCACACTTAACCAGGGCCTGTTTAATGTGGGATTTCTCCCCTTCCCCGGCAGCTGTGTCAGTGGGGATGTTGTCAGCTCGGCGGTACAGTGTCCTAATGACTGCTATGCCCCTTTTCCACTACATGGTACCGGCTCGACTCGACGTCATTTTCCATTACAGGACACCCTCAGTGCAGCTGGTCGTCATTTTTTTTTCCATTTCAAAATGTACTTTTAAGGGAACTCCATTTCGGAATTTAAAAATGGTTGATGCTAGATCCAACGGGGTGTAGGCACAGAAGTAGACGGGATTGGTTGTTGGTTAGGGTTAGGGTTTAAACTCTTTTTGAATTTCCATTGTTAGCTAGCGTTAACGTTAGCTATTGTTACAGTACGATCTGGCAATGTTAAGGTCAGTTGTAAGCTGGCAAGCTAAATGTTTCAGTGCACTTCGAGGTTCCGCGCTGTCTATTGGCCGACGCAACAGCCAGTCATGGTTACTTCCGTGCCTACATCCCGTTGGATCTAGCATCAACCTTTAAAAATGCCGGGTGATATCCCATGTGCGCATTGATGACGCAGTGATGCAAAATGATGCAGTGATGCGTTTCTCTGACCAATCAGAGGTCTGCATTGATTTTGGTACTCGCTCCAGTTTTTTGGAACCTCGACAAAGGTGGTACCAGAAAAGTGGTAACAGTTACCAAAACGCCGGTACTTTCCAGTAATGGAACATGAAAAAAGGGCGAGTCAAGTCGAGCTGAGTCGGTACCATGTTTGTCCTCCAGCGGACGATGAGTCGAACCTTAAGTACATGTTGGTTTACGGTAAACATCAACAATCAAATGTCCCCCATCATCAATTTTAATTTCACAGTCAAGTCAATTTTTTTTTGCATAGCCCAATATCACAAATTACAAATGTGCCTCAGTGGGCTTTACAGCAGCACAACATCCTGTCCTTAGACCCTCGCATCAGATAAGGAACAACTCCCTAAAAACCTTTTAACAGGGAGAAAAAATAGGAAGAAACCTCAGGGAGGGTAACAGAGGAGGGATCTCTCCCCCAAGACGGACAATGTGCAATGGATGTTGTGTTTACAGAATAAAACACGTTTACAGAATACAACACTAAAAGAGGATAACAGAATTATAATGGGATTACAAGATATATGAAGAATATAATGAGGAGGATGCTGAGCAGTGTACAGATCCCACTAGAACAGCCCAGGACCTGAGCCACACGACCACCATCACCATGGAGACCTGGCAGGAGGACAGACTGCTCGTGCACACAGGGGAGACTCACATCACACCATTCACATACTCAGAAGAAGAGAACGGGGAAGACATCATCCAGAGAGAGAGAAAAGACACTTGAGAGAAGAGAACAGTTTGCAATAGTCAATAATCTATATAATCTCGCGGGCAGAACAGCGCTTGGTAAATTCATTGAGACTGAAACTGACCCGCCATGCAGTACAGGCCATGAAGTACTCAACTTAAAGGCAACTAATTGTAGGTTAAGCCTAAAAAGTCATTAGGGTGTCATTTTTCACATCCTCCGTAGTGAACTTGATGTGGTTGTCCACCGAGTTAATGTGGTCAGTGAAATGTGGTACGTCCTGAGATTCAACACCCCACCTACAAATCTGAACCAATGGCTAGGTGGTGCCCCTGGATAGGCCATCAGAGCCCTCTTTTCCACTTCCTCCATATACAAGTAGGGCTGTGTATTGGCAAGAATCTGGCGATACGATATGTATCACGACAGAGGGGTTACGGCTCAATATATTGGGATTTCACAGGCCTGTGCTCTTTGTGCTTATGCTACTTCCTGTCTCAGTTTACGTTGTTGGGATGGAATGGAAGGGTCAAATGGCTTAAGATAGATTACAACACTGGTATCTAGCGGTTGTGGGGTTACACACAACACAAAATGTTTGTCACGAACCTTTACAGGTAAACAATTAAAAATTGATATAGTGGTTTTGAGAATCGATACAGTATCACAAACGATAATATTGCAATACTCGAGTGTATCGATCTTTTCTTACACCCCCTATATACTACATTCAAGTTGGCCACTACAGGTGGGAATGGGAGCAGCCTCTACAGGACAGCGGACTATCATATGGCCATTATTTTTGTTTCTCTGTACTTTTAACGAAATTGTAAAGAAAATATTTCAAGACTTTTTACTGAATGCACCGGAAATTATTGTCCAAGAGGTCATATTATTTTGACTGATTGAGACAGTAGCCAGTAATGATAAAGATGTTAGTTATGCTAAAGAACAACCACAAAAGTGTAAAATATATAGACTTTGTAGGAAGAAATCCATAAATCACCACGCCCGCCCCAACCCCCCCACACCTCTATGTACACAACGTGATACCATGTCAGCATGGTTGTTAAATGTTTGTCAATTGGGGTTGTGCCCAAAGAATGAGATGTTGAGCAAGTGGGGAACCCACAGCACACCTCCTGCCCCCTGTATGTAAAGTACATGGACTGAAGACAGCTTCAGGGGCATCCTCTTTCAAGGAAGAGGATGTGCACATCCTTGATAGGGAGGAATGCTGGTTTGAACAGAAGGACATCTATGTTAAGAGGGAATGACCATCCCTGAACCAAGGGGGGGCGGGGGGGGGGCTAAGAGTACATCTGTACATCTTAGTAGATTTTACAATGCTGTGATTGCAACCATTCCCCAAATCCTCTGTGAATAGTAAACATGGACACGGCAATATGCATATGAAACCAATCGTTGGTTTCGGTCGTTATGCGACTGTATTGTTTATAAGGGTGGGGACACCTGCAGTCAGTTCAGACTGAAGAGGTCACTTAGATGATGATGAAATGCATCTGCCAATAAACGTTGTGTCCAGATGGGCGTCTGAGTAGTGTAGCGGTCTATTCCATTGCCTACCAACACAGGGATCTCCGGTTTGAATCCCCATGTTACCTCCAGCTTAGGCGGGCGTCCCTACAGACAAATTGGCCGTGTATGCAGGAGGGAAGCCGAATGTGGGTATGTGTCCTGGTCGCTGCACTAGCGCCTCCTCTGGTCAGTCGGGGCGCCTGTTCAGGGGGGAGGGGGGGGATAGCGTGATCCTCCCACATGCTACATCCCCTGTCAGGTGAAAAGAAACGGCTGCAGGCTACCACATGTATCAGCAGAGACATGTGGTAGTCTGCAGCCCTCCTCAGATTGGCAGAGGGGGTGGAGCAGCGACCGGGATGGCTCAGAAGAGTGGGGTGATTGGCCGGATACAATTGGGGAGAAAAAAAAAAGGGGGGGGGACGTGTCCAAATGAACCAATTCAACGTTCTGTGATGCCCTTACCTGGATTGTTGGGCATGCATCAAGACAGTGTTTCCCAAGCCTTTTTCCTGGGGACCCACTTTTTAAAAATGACAAACCATCATGACCCACCTCACAATAGGCCTTATCAATAAATCTGGAGAAGAGTGCATGTGTACATAAATGAACATTCCTGACCATTTTTACTGCCATTTCTGCATCACCTTATATTATCCTGAATAGGCAAACCAGCCATTTCGAAAAGGTAAACGTTTGATAAATCACAACTTCGTTTTATGCAGGTGTTATTGAAATCATATACACACGTTGAATACTTTATAAATGAGACAAAATAAATGCATTTCAGTGGAGTTAACAGGCTACCTCACTGTTTTTATTTCCTCTCAGTAAAACAATATGCACATGTTAAATACTTTATAAATGAGACAAGATAAGCGCATTAAGGCAGAGTTTGCGGGCTCTTGTTATTTTCCTCATCAGTAAAACAAACAGAATGCACACCAGCCTTTCATATTAGATTCCATATTTTAAGTACAAACATTTAGTACTACCAGAAACATGCCTCTTGTTGACAGTTTTTTAAATGCTCATGCATATTATCAGAACAAGTAGGCTTGTGTTTAAGTGCAGCTATTGTTATCAAACAGTCAATCAATCAACTCAAACAGTCAACTATCAGTTCGTTAACCCCACCAGGTCTGCTCCACCTCTCATCTCATTAGGCCTGTTGTGTGCTATTTACTTATCCTTAATATTGTCGTTTTGGGCCTACTCCAAATACCCATTTGTGCATATTAATTTTACTTACACCTTGCTAATGTGATAGGCAGGCCCGCTCATAAGGGGGGGGGGGCTCTCCGGGGGTCCCACCACTACAGGGGGGAGAATCATGTTATCAACAATATAATCATTATATATATATATATATATATATATTATATAATGTAATCAACAATAATAATAATAATGCAGCAATAATCATGTTCATCTTAAATATAAGCAATGATAATGGCAATACTTGCCATCGAGTGTGAACTGGCTAAACAGATGGACTTTAAAGACATTATAAAGGACTTTGCATCCAGCAAGACAAAGAAGATGGCTGTATAAGAGACAAAGATAAAGCCATAAGGTAAGAAAATGCATTTTCTACTAAGAAATGTGTGGCATAAGTGTAGCAGATCTTTGTTGACCTTGGTGTGTTTAAGTGTTTCAAAGAGTTCTATTACGGTGTGTGTATATGTGTGTGTGTGTGTGTGTGTGTGTGTGTGTGTGTGTGTGTGTGTGTGTGTGTGTGCCTATCCCTATCCCTATGTAGCCCCCGTTACTGAGTAAGTCACTCTCAGTTTACATGTACGTATGTGTTTAGTAGGAGAGTGAGAGCACATGTGTTGATATGAGTAAAGCAGATTTGATGGGGGGGGGGGGGGCATTCATTGGACTTTTTCAGGGGCCCAGCCATTTCAGTGGGTGGGCCTTGTGATAGCTGGTCCTGCTTGCTTTTTAGTATTGCATTCCAGTCCGGTGTACAAGAGCAGAGCGCAACGCAGATATCGGCTAATTATTATGGCGGAAACCGTGAGCGTGGTAGAAATACCAATGAGCTCCCTCATGTGGCTCAAAGTCATACTGCAGATATAAATCTTTAGGAAAAGATAACAGAAGAAGTTCTGCAAATTTATTTAGCGACCCAAACAAAATCTCCCGTGACCCACCTGTGGGGTCAAGACCCAGTCTCTGGGAATGACTGATGTAGGGGGACGGCTGCAGCCAAAAGAGAATAATAGAAAAGCGAGGCAGTAGTACATATCAAGGTGAAGTGAATGAGATAAATTGAGCATACCGAAAGCAAGAACATATTTCCTGTTGCTTAAGTACCTATAAAGCACATATATTTTTTGCCGATATTATGATTTGCTTTTGTTCAGACAACATAGACAGATAATGAATGGCTCGATGTTGTACTTACCTAAAAAGTCAACGGCAATTAAATTAGAGCAAAGAAAATGAGAATAACCTGACATGATGTGAACTGACACGGTAAATCACCTTCCTGTAATGTCTAAGAGGCTGAAAAGAAAAATGTTAACAAATCTACAAACACTTGACCCCAGTCAGCTGTGAATGGATGTGATTAAAGCTCTCTTTCTTTTGTGATATGGAAAAATAACAGCACAAATACTCTTTTTTCTGGTGTCCGGGTGGCGTGGCAATCTATTCAGTTGCCTACCAACACGGGGATCGCCGGTTCAAATTCCCATGTTACTGCCGGCTTGGTCGGGCGTCCCTACAGACACAATTGGCCGTGTCTGCGGGTGGGAAGCCGGATGTGGGTATGTGTCCTGGTCGCCGCACTGGCACCTCCTCTGGTCAGTGGGAGCACCTGTTTGGGGGTGAGGGACTGGGGGGAATAGCGTAATCCTCCCACGTACTACGTCTCCCTGGTGAAAATCCTCACTGTCAGGTTAAAAGAACCAGCTGGCGACTCCACATGTATCAGAGGAGGCATGTGGTAGTCTGCAGCCCTCCCCGGATCGGCAGAGGGGGTGGAGCAGCGACTGGGACGGCTCGGAAGAGTGGGATAATTGGCCGGATACATTCATTCATTCATTCATCATCATTCGCTTCTTCAGGATCGAGTCACGGTGGCAGCAAGCTAAGTAGGGTACTCCAGACGTTCCTCTCCCCAGCAACAACACTCTCCAGCTCCTCCTGGGGAATCCCAAGGCGTTGTAGTCCCTCAAGCGATTTCTAGGTCTACCCTGGGGTCTCCTCCCAGTTGGCCGTGCCTGGTAAACCTTCAAAGAAAGGTGCTCAGGAGGCATCCTAATCAGATGCCCGACCACCTCAACTGGCTCCTTTGGACGTGAAGGAGCAGCGGCTCTACTCCAAGCTCCCCCCGGATGTCCGAGCTCCTCACTCTATCTCTACGGCTGAGCCCAGACACCTTACAGACGCAACTCATTTCAGCCTCTTGTATCTGCGATCTCCCCCTTTCGGTCACTACCCAAAGCTCATGACCATAGGTGACGGTTGGAACGAAGATTGACTGGTAAATTGAGAGCTTTTCCTTCTGGCTCAGCTCCTTCTTCACCACAACGGTCCGGTACAACGTTCGCATTGCTGCTGATGCTGCACCAATCTGCCTGTCAATCTCCCGCTCCATCCTACCCTCACTCATGAACAAGACCCTGAGATACTTGAACTCCTTCACTTGAGGCAACAACTCATCCCCAACCCGGAGGGAGCAATCCACCATTTTCCGGTAGAGAACAATGGCCTCAGACTTGGAGGCGCTGACTCTCATCCCTGTCATTTCACACTCAGCTGCAAACTACCCCAGTGTGCACTGGAGGTCGCATTCTGATGAAGCAAAAAAAACAAAAAACAAAAACACATCATCTGCGAAGAGCAGAGATGCAATTCTGAGATTCCCAAATCAGACACACTCCTCACCTTGGCTGCGCCTTGAGATCCTGTCCATGAATATCACAAGCAGAATCGGAGACAAGGGACAACCTTGGCAGAGTCCAACACCCACTGAAAATGTGTTTGACTTTGTGCCAAGAATGCGGACACAGCTCTCACTTTGGTTATACAAGGACCGGATCGCTTGTAGCAACTGCCTCGGTACCCCATACTCCCGCAGTACCCCCCCCACAGAGTGTCCCATGGTACACGGTCATAAGCCTTCTCCGAGTCTACAAAACACATCTAGACTGGCTGGTCAAACTCCCATGCCAGCCTCAACAAGGGTAAAGAGTTGGTTGGTTGTTCCATGGCCAGGACGGAATCCGCATTGTTCCTCCTGGATCTGAGGTTCGACAATCGGTCGGCGTCTCCTTTCAAGCACCCTAGAGTAGACTTTCCCTGGGAGGCTGAGCAATGTGATGCCCTGATAATTGGAACACACCCTCCGGTTCCCCTTTTTGAATATGGGAACCACCACCCCAATTTGCCACTCCACAGGTACTGTCCCCAACCCTCCACGCGACATTGAAGAGGCGTGTCAACCAAGACAGTCCAAACATGTCCAGAGCCTTCAGCATCTCAGGGTAAATCTTATCCACACCCGGCGCCTTGCCACCAAGAAGCTTTTTAACTACCTCAGACAGAGGTCTCTGAGGTGGGGCTTCCCTTGCGTCTTCAGATTCTACCTCCTCTACTGAGGACGTGTTAGTCTGGTTCAGGAGCTCCTCAAAGTGTTCTTTCCACCGCCCGACAACATCCCCAGTCCGGGTCAAAAGTTCAGCTTCCCCGGCTGAACACAGCCTGAGTCAAGCCCTGCTTCCCCTTCCCAAGTCGCCGGATGGTTTGCCAGAACTTCCTTGAGGCCAACCGAAAGTCCTCCTCCATAGCCTCGCTGAACTCCTCCCACACCCGAGTTTTTGCTTCTGTGACCGCCGAAGCAACAGCCCTTCTGGCCTCCCTGTACCTGTCTGTTGCTTCAGCAGACCCCTGGACCAACCAAGTCTGAATACAATTGGGGGGGAATGGGGGGGGGGATAAAGAAAAAAAACTGTATTTTGTGTTTTTTACATTTCCTTTGTCCTACATAATCAAGGCTTTATCTTAGCATTGTTTGGAGATAATTATTTAGATCGTAATGTTTTTCTAGCACAATTCTGTGCAAAACAATATGGAAAAAAAAGGCCGTGGATTCTCACCACGTTTAGATCCTGCCGTCATGGATGATATTAATATTTACTGATATAATTACATTTCAATGTTAATGTAAGTGTCATACCGTTTCATCACCTGTACCGCCTATCAGCGTCAATTCCCACATGACCGCTAATACGCCACAGGGAGGTTTAAAATGTGGCTATTGATTTAATCGTGGCAGAGAGCCCAACGCCGAACCCTCCCGCCTATACGTGAGAGCGGCTGTAAATCTGTCATTCATGAAGACGGGCCATCCATCAGATTAACACGAGCGGAGAGCGACATAGTAATGATTTTGTAACACACAACAGAGGGCGAGCCAGTGACGCACACACGGTTTGTGCGTAAGGGGAATTCTAATGTTTTCTACGGTTTCATCACACTGGATCAGAGGCAGACGGGGCGACTGCTTGTTTATTTAATGTGAGTGTAGCGTGTGCATGTGTGTGTGTGTGCATGTGTGTGTGTGTGTGTGCATGTGTGTATCTGTGTGTGTTCTTGCATCTCTAATGGTGCTTTGTTGGCATTTTCCTGGATTCTTGGCTTTGGCCCAATCCAATACCCAGGAGCCTCTTAGTCTCTCTCTCTCTCTCACTCGCTCTGTCTCTCACTCGCTCTTGCTCTCCCTCTCTTGCTCACTCTCTCTCGCTCGCTCGTCTGAAATATACAAAACGTTCACATGTTATAGCTCTGGTTTGGCTATGAGACTGCAGTCTTGCGTAGCATGATGAGGCTTTCTCATTCTCACTTTAAGCATTCTCAGCACGCAACACACGTACAACACACACACACACACGTCACCCTATTCTTGTGGGGACCCCTCATTGACTACATTCATTCCCTAGCCCTTAACCTCAACCTTAACCATCATAACTACATAACCTGGTACTTAAGACACACACACACACACACACACACACACACACACACACACACACACACAAATTTGGATCTCGTTGACCCTGCACATCATGTTGCAGGCAGAAAACAAGGATGGAAGGGGAACAACAGAAGAAGACAGAAAGAGGACGAGCGAAAGGGGAAAACTGGGTCATCTTGTTCATTTAACTGCCCCTGGTTCCACGGGGGCACCGCGATGGACAGCAGCTCAGCCCAAATCCACCGGCAGATGTCTCAGAGCTCAATGTCCTTTTAAAGACAACACGCAAACACTTCTGAAAAACCACCACTCTCTTGCTCTCTCTCTCTCACGCTTTCTTTGTGTGCTCCATCACATCATGTTCTCCCCTCTCTCTGTCTACCTCTCCCCTTACCTCCCACATGTTCAGCTGCCCTTCCTTCCTTCAGCCCTGTTTTATATGGTATCTAAAGGGAGCGCAGCCTGGAGAAGACCGCATTCAAACCGTGAGCAGAGGGAGCGAGAGCGGGCTCTGCAGGACTACCAGTCTGGTAAATGTCCTGTCCCGGTAGCCACCTCTGTAGCTGCAAGAGGTCTGGATGTACCAGACGTCCAGCATGTGGTGAACTTTGACCTTTCCAACAATAATGATAACTATATCCATCGCATTGGGAGAACTAGCCGCTGTGGCAACATCGGGAAGGCTGTGTTGTCCTATGACCCGGAGGTGGACAACAAACTTGCTAGCTCCCTGGTCAAAAGTCTCTCAGAGGTCAGGTGACCACACTCCCCAGCAGACGGGTCTATTTCTCAAAATATGAATTCACCCTTGATGATTCATCATCGAGGGTGAATTCATATTTTGCCTGTTTACCCGTTTGCCGATGTTGGGCAGCACAGTGGCGCAGTGGTTAGCGCGGCTGCCTCACAGCAAGAAGGTCTTGGGTTCGAGTCCCGGGGTAGCCCAACCTTGGGGGTCATCCCGGGTCGTCCTCTGTATGGAGTTTGCATGTTCTCCCCGTGTCTGCATGGGTTTCCTCTGGTTGCCCCGGTTTCTTCCCACAGTCCAAAGACATGGAGGTCAGGTGAATCGGTTGTGTCGACCCTGTGATGGCCTGGCGGTCTGTCCAGCGTGTCTCCCTGCCTGCCGCCCAATGACTGCTGGGAAAGGCTCCAGCGTCCCTTCAACCCTGAGAGCAGGAAAAGCGGCTTGGATAATGGATATATATATATATATACATACACACACACACACTGTGGTGGCCAATGATACAAACTGCAAAAAAGTCAATGAGACGAGGATCCTTCAAAATAAGACTTTTACTGACGTATCAACAAAGTGCGAGTCGGTCTGCAGAGCAACCGGGGTTCAAACAAAAGCCTCCCTGTCTTCATACCATCTACACATCCAGTGAACAACCTACTTGCGTCAGTCAATATGCTGCTTTTAATCAGGGACCTCGTTGGTCAGGACATACTGGTGGAGCAGGCGCCTCCCTATCGACGCAAGGATGGACGTCAGGATGTCTTCAGTCATTCCCCTCTGACAGCCTAACGGTCGTCTTGATACGCTACGACTACCACTGCTCCGATTATCTGCATAATAATGTTACACGGACGGACTCTGATGGTCGTCCTGACATCTAACGACAATAATAATAATAAAAATGGTTACACTTACATAAACAAGTTCACCTTCTAATAACGTTCTGACCTGGTTATGCGGCCGTGTGCTACTTGCCACAATTGCTCGTCACTCTAAATCATCTGACATGACAGATACCCACATGTGCCCTTACATAATACCATCACATAATATATATATATAAAAGATGGAGCTTAAATGCCGACCTGTGGCCCCCCCCCCCCTGTGCTTTTGAAGCCTGAGACGTTCATTCAACGCCACACAACAAAATGTAAATAGATGCGACGCCTTGACGAGCCGACCTGGACATCTGCCACGGCGTCGAGCATCCAGAGGACAGGGAATGTTCTGGATGTCTGGAGGAATCGGTCCCTCTGCCTTCACACACACACGCACACGCACACACACACAACACACCAGAGATCACGCAGCTGCCGCACACTGTTGAGCCCAGACGCCGCAAAGGGATTTCCTTCCCTTCGCTTCCTTAAGCAGTTTGGGATTAAGGGATGAAAGCAATATGCTGGACGTGTGTGTGTGTGTGTGTGTGTGCGTGCGTGCGTGCGTGCGTGCGCATGCGTGTGTGCACGTGTGTGTCTCTTTGGGTTTTTTGTGCATTTGTGATTTGAATGCAGTGAAATAAAATTTGGACTTTCGATCAGAAGCGGACACGCAATCTGGGACTTGTTGGGGTTTATTGTGTATGCTCGTCTTCGTACTTGTGAGCGTGTGTGTGTGTGTGTGTGTGTGTGTGGCAGGCAGCAGTCAGACGCCAAACCAACTCAGCATTTGACATTTTCAGGCTATCCATCCATCCATTATCCATGCCGCTTATCCCAACCGGGGTCGCGGGGATGCTGGAGCCTATCCCAGCAGCCACTGGGCGGCAGGCGGGGAGACACCCTGGACAGGCCGCCAGATCATTGTTGCCTCAAATCCAAACAGTACGAATGAGCTGAGAGACCCTATAGGACCCCACAGCTCCTGCATCACAAGCTGTTCTTCTGGCGGTTTGCTGGATTGTTTGATCCAGCTTCATTCTAATCTCAGACATAAAATCTTTTTTTTGGGGGGGGGGGTTTTCCCCCTCTTTTACCCCCCAATTGTACTTGGCCAATTACCCTATTTTCTGAGCTGTCCCATTCGCTGCTCCTCCACCCCCTCTGCTGATCCGGGGGGTAGGGTGGGGCTTGCAGACTACCACAGGCCTCCTCGGATACATGTGGAGTCGCCAGCCGCTTCTTTTCACCTGACAGTGAGGAGTTTCGCCAGGGGGATGTAGCGTGCAAGGGAGAACCACACAATTCCCCCCAGTCCGCCCCCCCCCTCCGAACAGGTGCCCCGACCGACCAGAGGAGGTGCTAGTGCAGCGACCAGGAATCATACCCACATCCACCTTCCCACCCGCAGACACAGCCAATTGTGCCTGTATAGGGACGCCCGACCAAGCCGGTAGCAACACGAAGATTCGAACCAGCGATCCCGGTGTTGTTAGGCAACGGAATAGACCACCAGATGAAATTGGGCCTGGAACACCAGCAGCAGTTGTCCCTTCCCATTGCAATCCAAGTAATGTTGTCACAAGGCAAGCAGACGGGGGGGGGGGATTCACTAGAAATTATACTTTAATATTCATCACTCTGTGAAAATGCCCTCCGTCCTCATGGATCTAAACCATTTTCTAATGCTCTGACGAAGAGGTTCAGCATTTCGCTCATCAACTCACAAACAAAAGGGAAAATATACACCTATGAGTCTGTGCCATCATGATGCAGGCGAGAAAAAGAAGTACCGTTGCAAAGATAATGTCACCTGACCCTCGCGTTAACAGTGCTCTCACCTCCTGAATCCATACAAGTGATGGGTTACTTATCCCGGAAAGAGGGGGACGCACTGAAGATGATGTACCTCGTCACAGATACCGCATAGCGGCCCAACTCGTCTCACTTGCACGCGCAAGGTTAGGTCGCGCTGATAACGCGTGGTGATTCGCTGAGGAGGTATGTACAAAGAATAAATGCAGCATTGAGGAGCGGAGACTGGGCCAGCCCTTGGGGAGACTCGGATATCATAGCTCTGTAACCCTTCCCCACTGCAGAGGAAGAGGGAGGCGGCATAAAAGGAAGGATGTAGGGAAAGGGCGAGAGAGATGGAGACACACACACAGAAAGAGAGAGAGAGAGAGAGTTTCCAAATTTTCTACTCCTGGATGAGAAAGAACAGCGGTCACTTAATTTAGGAGAAGGCCAAAGGTCACACCTTGCAGCACAATATGTGTCAGAATGTCATAGCCTAAGGGTCAGTGAGTGACCAAAACGCTGTCATTTACTGTTCCAACTAATGTTCCGATGACTGTCAGTTGCTGTTCAAGTGCTGTTCTATGTTTCTGCCAGTTCTACCTGTTCCTTTTTCCATTATTTTATTCTATTTTTTTTGTTTAGTACTCCTCTGTTGACCTGTTTTGCTGTCAGCTGCTTCGGCACCATTGTAATTAATGCAGTCTTAAAATCAAAATCAAATCAATTTTATTTGTATAGCCCAATATCACAAATTACAACTTTGCCCCAGTGGGCTTAACAGCAACACAACATCCTGTCCTTAGACCCTCTCATCGGATAAGGAACAACTCCCTAAAAAAAAAAAACCTTTAACAGGGAGACTGTTATTTTTTCTCCCTGTCTCCCAGTCATGCCAATAAAGCATCACTGAATTGAATAAAGAGCGAGAGAGAGAGCGAGAGGTAGAGAGAGAGAGCGAGAGAGAGAATGAGACTTTTTTTGACTTTCAACAATACTTTAATAAAAATCCCAAAAAAAATTACAACACAAAGAGAGAGAGTGAGAAAGAGAGAGAGGGAGGCTGAGGTAGAGTGAGGGAGGGAGAGAATGAGAGAGAGAGCAAGAGAGAAAGAGAGGGAGGGAGGTTGAGGTTGCGGTAGAGAGAGCGAGAGAGGAAGGGAGGTTGAGGTAGAGAGAGGGAGGTAGGGAGAGAGAACGAGAGAGAGGTGTTTGTGATGATGACCTCGCTGTGCAGGTGAGGGGATTGAGGCCAATCACAGTTAGACCCCTGTGATAGGTCACGCCCCCTCCCCTTCACACACACACACACACACACACCACAACAACACCTTGCCGGGTGGTGGCCTATAATAGGTGGTGAGTAATCTTCCTGCTGTGATGCGAACATGCACAGATCTGCCATCCGCATGGCAACGGCTCATTAGGGAAGGGAGGCGTCGGCAGAGTGGCATAAAAAGTGTCTCTTGTGTGTGCGTGAATTATCTCGTGACATGAACCCGTGCACACATACGCACACGCCGAAACACGCATGCGGCCGCAAAAAAAACCCCCCACTGACATTACCATCGGTTCTGTGACCGTGACAGCTTTCTAGCTCTCGGAGAGAAAGCAGCTGACGGCAGCACTCGACAGATCCGCACGCTGACGGGCACTCGGGAGGAACAACTCTCACCGAAAGGGAAGAAACTTTCCCCGGAAAAAAATAAACTTCCAGAACTGCTGCAGACCCCAAAATAGCAGCGAGTAAATAAAACAAGTCAACACCATCATTTGTGGTTAGAATTCAAGATGGAGACAAATCTCAGATAGCAGACACATTTGGGCCTAATCTGGGGGCACTCTTGGCACATACGGCTCAGTTATGGCACTGGCAACTGTTGTGCGGGCCGGACGTGGCCCAAATGTAATGAACCGGGCTTGACTTGGGTTACAGCACACACTGTGGGCCAGATGTGGCCCAAATATAATGAACCAGGCTTGACTTGGGTGACAGCACATACTGTGTGGGCCAGATGTGGGCCATATAAGGTGGACCGGTGGCTGAGTTGAGGCAGCCACACTCACCCTGAGTCAACACCGTCATTCAAGGCCAAATGTGGGCCGTAAGATAACTGCAGATGTGGACCGTATTTGGGCCAAAGATTCTTTGCCATCTGGGATGTAGTGAAATTATGACTCCGTGTATTTATAGTTATCCATGAAACGGATCAGCCTAAAAAGTCTGACTGGTGAAGCACATTTAGGGGGTAATGCCAAGATTGTCGCAAGTCAAGCCAGAGCTGGACTCGTATCTGAGATGCTGAAAAAAATCACTGGCGGCAAAGCTATGTGTGTATGGCACCGTGGCGATTCCCTTTTCTTGGGACTTTTCAGGTGAACCAGGCCCACCCACAGAAAATGGCTGGGCCCCTGAAAATAACCAGTGGAACCCCCCCCCCCAAAAAAAATCTGCTTTACTCATATCATCACATGTGCATGCTCTCTCTCTCCTCCCAGATAGCAAAATTGCTGTGGCCCGGACCCGTCCCACACCCGACACTTTCATCCGGCCCACAAACCGTGTGGAATGATGGCACTTGGGCGGTCCACAGTTTGCCAGATCTGGACCAGAACCAAGCCATAGCAATGTGCCACATATTTGCCAAAGGTGGCCCATATTTGTTTTGTGACATTTGGGCCATATTCACCATTTACCACACGGGCCACTTCAGGGTCACATCCAGATAACATGTTGCCAAGAGCACCGCATCCTTGCCAAAAAAAGGCCCACATTTGATTTGGCATATTTGGGCCATATAGAATATTATACATGTGGGCCACTTCAGGCTCACATCCATTTTGTCAGAGCCAGAAGAAGGCCGTCAGTGCCGCATCATTGCCTGAAGTGACCCACATCCGGATGCCATCTGGGCTACCAAACATATACCGGGGCTGCATAGGCATAATAGAACCCTTTGACACACAAACACACCCAGGTCAACAAAGATCTGCTACACTTACACCACACATTTCTCAGTGGAAAATGCAATCTCTTCCGTTATGGCTTCACCTTTGCCTCTCATGCAGCCCTCCTCCTCGTCTTACTGGATGCAGAATCCTTTATGATGTCTTTAAAGTCCATCTGTTTAGACAGTTCACACTAGATGCCAAGTATTGCCTTTATTATTGCTTATATTTCAGAGTAACATGATTACTGCTGGCCTCCATGCCCCCCCCCAAACCGGCTGGGCCCCAGAAAGCCCCCCCCCCACCCTCCCTCCCTTACGGGCGGCCCTCAGGTGAACCAACGAGACGGCTTTGTCAAATCTAAAGTGTGTTTCGGTTCCAAGTAGATGTGAGAGAGCTTGAACTGTTTTGTGTGATAAAAATAAATAAATAAATAAATAAATAAAACAGTCCAGCAACCCTCACCAGCCTAATGAATAATAACTTGTGTAGTGCTTTAATAGTCTGATTGTTGGTCACGGAGTCATCGTGTGCAGCAGAGAACAGGGCTGACACGCCAACCCCGTTTTTTTTTTTTTTTTTTTTTTTCTTCCCCTCTCTATATCCTTCTCTGATGGTTTAGCATACAAAGAGGTACCAAATCCCCGTAAGTTATCCGACTTTCCATCCTGCCCTCTTTCCGCTGTGCCCATTGAAGGCTCGAGCCCAGAATAGCATCCATTCAAGTCTCCCGGTTTTCTTCGTTAAAGCAAAACAAAATCTGCCCCCTAACCCCCCCCCCCGCTTTCAATGCTGCACGAGAGCGAGGGATAGAGAGAGAGAGAAACAGAGAGCGAAATAGAGAGAGCGAGGGGAAAAAGAGAGACACGAGGCAGAGGGGGAATACTTTCTCTGGGGACTCGAATGAAAGGAGAAACACAAAGAATTTGTGCTGCGCATCACTCCACTTGGTCCCTTACACGCATGCCAGTGTGAACACAACAGTGCCATGGTGAAAGATGCAACACAGACACACACACACACACACACACACACACACACAGGAAGAGACCCAGAATTCACCATCATTACATGGCAGGCCTTTATCTTCCACTCCCCGTTAGGCATAACAGTCAGTCTCCATGAAAATTTAAAAAAAAAAAAAAGAAGTTGGGAGAAAGCACTAGAAAGTCATGCAATCAGCCACAACAGCCGATCCAAAAAAAACAAAAAAAAAGCCTTTGGGAAGTTTGTGTGTGTGCGCACATTATTTATAGCATCGGCAATATTAAAGATTATTTGACAACGGCATGGCGAAGAGGAGGAATGCATGACAGGAGGAGGAGGAGAGGCAAAGGAAGCGCCGGGGAAAGGAGGAAACGGAAAGGAGGCCACATCTCAAAGCCTATAAAAAGCTCCAGCTTCTAAAAATCAATACTCAGGCAAGGACAAGAAGGGACCACGTACAGGGATATCTGAGCTGGAGAGCCGAATCTTCCTCTAACTAAATATAGGCTGTCCACGGGCGGCTGTGCTGAGGTGGTTCCCTACCTGGTACATGTAGGTGTTAAAGTGGGTCCCATTCTGAAGGTGGATCTTCACTGTTGGGTTCATGATGCAGGCTAACCATATCAGGTGCCCCAAAAGGACCAGCGAGCCCCATAAACAGAAATAGAAAAAGGCGATAAAGTGGGGGACAGGAAAGGGCGGGAGGAGAGGCAAATAGAAAAAGGAAAGGAAAAAAAAGCAAAAGAGAGAAGTGAGGAGAGACGACTAGTTCCTCCGAGTCCTCATCGGCAGCCAGTCGAGCTGAGACCAGAGGAGAGTTCTGAACGGCGTCCTCTGCCCTCCACTGGGACAACAGCACTACCCTAGTCAGTATACGCTAACTACAGACCACAGCCCCTTACTGCATGGACTAGAGACAGCAGGGGAGAGAGAGAGGTAGAAAGAGGTAGAGACAGAGACACAGAGAGAGACAGCGGTAGAGAGAAAGAGGTAGAGTGAGAGGGAGAGAGAGAAAGAGCGGTAGTGAGAGAAGGGGGTAGGTTGAGGTAGAGAGAGGGAAGTTGAGGTAGAGCGAGAGAGAGAGAGAGAGAGAGAGAGAGAGAGAGAGAGAGGTTGAGGTAGAGAGGGGGGTAGAGAGAGAGAACGAAAAGGAGAAAGAGAGAGGGAGAGGTAGCGAGAGAGAGAGAGAGAGAGAGAGAGAGAGAGAGAGAGAGAGAGAGAGAGAGAGAGAGAGAGGCTGAGGTAGAGAGAGGGAGGTTGAGATAGAGAGCAAGAGAGAGAGAGGGAGGGAGGTTGAGGGAGGTAGAGGTGTAGAGAGAGGGAGGGAAGTTGGGTTAGAGAGGGAGGTAAAAGTAGAGAGGGAGACAGAGGTAGAGGTAGAGTGAGCAAGCGAGCGAGAGAGAGGGAGAGAGAGAGAGAGAGAGAGAGAGAGAGAGAGAGAGAGAGAGAGAGGTTGAGGTAGAGAGGGAGGTAAAGAGCGAGAGAGAGAGAGAGAGAGAGGAGGGAGGTTGAGGTAGAGGTGTAGAGAGAGGGAGGGAAGTTGGGTTAGAGAGAGAGAGAGAGAGAGAGAGAGAGAGAGAGAGAGAGAGAGAGAGAGAGAGAGAGAGAGAGAGAGAGAGAGAGAGAGAGCGAGAGAATGGGGGGCATAGGGAGGGAGAAACGGACAAGGGAAAGCAAGAGCCGGGGCACAGAGGCGACAGAGGAGAAATTAGGGAAAAGTAAACATGGGTTATTTTGATCAATTAGAATGAGACAGAAAGAGAGCGACACATGCACACAAAGGGGGGGGGGGCTTGTAGTGGTCAGCTGACCAAGAAGAGGAAGAGGCAGGGTTTTATAACATGACCGCCGGAGGGCTCTGGCCACCTGTTCTGCAAACGCACACACCCACACACAGTACACATGGAAATGTCCACACACACACACACACACACACACACACTGTACACATATGTACCCATGTGCTAAAGTTCACAAGCTCCGAGGGAGTTTTTAAGTCAAGTTTGGAACTAATTCTCAGAATTACCATGAAATTAAACGCTCTATTTCCTCCTAATAAACCTTCAGCACTGCTTGCTCAACACAACTTAAAGGGGGCTGCTTATTCTTTCAGCGCTGCATCGCAAAGGATAATGCCATCATTTATAAATAGCAGCGTTTGGTCCGTTCTCACACGGGCAGAATTCACAGGAGGTTCTGCACTTTAAAGCAACTCCCAGTTTAGTGTGCAGTCACAAATTTGGTTACTTCATTACCGTCGTCATCATCATCATAATTATCATCATCATCACTATGGCTATAGGTTCATGCTGGTTTAGCATTACTGGTTTTTTGTTTTTGTTTTGGGGGTTTTTTGCCCCCCCCCTTCTCCCCAATTGTATCCGCCCCCTCTGCTGATCCGGGATCCGGGTCACCAGCCGCTTCTTTTCACCTGACAGTGAGGAGTTTCTCCGAACAGGCGCCCTGACCGACCAGGACACATACCCATATCCGGCTTCCCACCCCCAGACACGGCGTCCGTAGGGACACCCGACCAAACCGGAGGCAACGCGGGGATTCGAACCGGCGAGCCCTGTGTTGGCAGGCAACGGAATAGACCACCTTGACAAGTATTCCTATTCTTTTTGGGTTGCGCGAGAGACTTTAAGCCCCACATTAAGATGACAATTTCGAACGGCGGGTCACTTGAAAACACTCCAGTCAGCCTGCTCGGTCCCGTCGTGGATGTGTAACCCAGATACGAGAGTGTACATGTGTGACACTTTACATAACCTCTGGACTGTGTCACGCTCACGGTGCCCGCAGAATTACAGAAAAGCCACGCTGTACTTTTATGAATACTAATGCTCTCTCCGGCGTCCACAAGGTGTTCAGTTCAACGCTTGAGTGGCGTTCACGCTAATCCCATCTGTCAATCTGTTGACCAAGGTTTTAAAAATAATGCTGCTTCACGAGCAATTCCAGCCTGATGTGGAAATTTGCCCTGACGTCAGTTGCGCGCTTGGCAGCTGTTAATATGTCCTCTGCCACGTCTACCTCTCTATTGTGCACCGTGTTATTATTCCCCCCTTCGTGTGCTTTGTGTCCTCTGTGCAGGACGTGTGTGCACAGGCCACGTTCGGCTTGCAGTAAGCACAGTTAAATACTACAGTGTGTACAGCAAAGCTCTTAGTTGTGTTGTTGTTGTTGTCGTCTTTACCTTACCCACCTGCAGCTAGACTGCGACTGCACTTATCCAATGGCACAGACACATTACATGAACAGCAGTAGGCACATTTAGGACAATTTGTAATCTCATAGATGGTTTTATCCTTACTTCCTTCCTTTTTTTTTTTTTTTATTTTATTTTTGGATTTTGTTCCCCCACAGAACCATCGGAGGAAGCATTATATAGGCAGCAATGACTCTAACCCACATTGAACTGACACAGCGGTGTCTCTGCAGACATGTTGCTGCATCATTTATGCAGCATCAATAGGCTACAATTCAAATGTGCATTGCAGTTCACGCTTTCATAGGCTGTGTCAGCAAAGGTGACTTATGACTCTATTTGCTGTTGTATTTTTCAGTAAAATACTAAATAAGAGATCAAGACCTTGTAATTGGCACCTATTTTATGTAGTTGTTCCAAAAATTCCTCGTACATATATCCGATTGTGTGTTGGCCCTGTGATGGCCTGGCTGGCGGCCTGTCCAGGGTGTCCCCCGCCTGCTGCCCAATGACTGCTGGGATATGCTCCAGCATCCCCACGCCCCTGAGAGCAGGATAAGCGGTTTGGATAATGGATGGATGGATGAATTTCCCCCCCCTTTTCTCCCTAGTTGTACTTGGCCAATTACCCCACTCTTCCAAGCCGTCCCGGTCGCTGCTCCACCCCCTCTGCCGATCTGGGGAGGGCTGCAGGCCACCACATGCCTCCTCCGATACATGTGGAGTCACCAGCCGCTTCTTTTCACCGGACAGTGAGGAGTTTCGCCAGGGGGTCGTAGAATGTGGGAGGATCACGCTATTCCCCCCCCCCCAATTCCACCTCCCCCCCGAACAGGCGCCCCGACCGACCAGAGGGGGCGCTAGTGCAGCGACCAGGACATCCGGCTTCCCGCCCGCAGACATGACCAATTGTGTCTGTAGGTACGCCCGACCAAGCTGGACGCAACACAGGGATTCAAACCGGCGATCCCCATGTTGGTAGGTAACGGCATCCACTGCTATGCTACCCGGACGCCCTCCTTTTAATCTTTGTTCTATTTTACAGCAACTACAGGTAAACTTCTAATGGCGCCGGCTGCACCGTGTCTATCTGTTGCACTTCAGTGGTCATTAAACTTGAACAAACTCATAAAACCTGACCGAGTGACTGAATCGGCGTTAATCAACGCGTCATGTAGCTGTTCTGAATCTCTCGTCAGTGTGTGATAAACATGTACACAAAATCTTTAGTGCGCTTAGACTCGTCAACGTAAAGTGCATTCACTTTTAATAGCTTAGACTGATGTTGGTTTTCTGGTGGAGAGCCATACGATGAAGACTGTGCACGGCTTAGACAGTCCAGTGAGCAAGAAGCATAAAGACAGTCTCAGTCGTGTGCATGTACGTTGTCTGTGTATTTGTGTGCACGTGTTTGCGTGCATGACAGAGCAAGACAAAAAACAGAGAGAGGAATAAACTGGTGTGGCATCAGAGGATGCAGCACGTGCATGCCTTTCCACCTGCTTAGACCTGGTTGTCAAGGAAACAGGAGGTTGACACACACAGAGAGAGAGAGAGAGAGAGAGAGAGAGAGAGAGAGAGAGAGAGAGAGAGAGAGAGGAGGTCGAAGTGTTTATCAATCAGACAGGTCTCTTCATATCTGAGCAGCATCATCACAGCTATCATAACTGTCATCATTAACGACAGCTGCCAGCAGCTCGCCAACCACAGCCTCGTCCCGTGACCAACCACTGAATTGCCTCCATCCGCTGTTGCTGCCTGGGTTAGTGGTGAGGCAGAGACCCCTACTGACGACACACGGTACCCGCCACACAACACAAACAAGGGTATACATCACACTGGGTCCATGCAACTACAGCTACAGAGACAAACGGAACCAGAGAAGCGGGCCATTGAACCAGTACTGGAGCATCCAGTCACTGTCAAGTTTGCTTCCGAGTAGCAGTTTTGAGTGCACATCATTGATGTGGGTCGCCCCCCACCCCACCCATTTTTCTCCCCAAGTGTATCCGGCCAATTACCCCACTCTTCCGTGCCTTCCTGGTCACTGCTCCACCCCCTCTGCCGAGCCGGGGAGGGCTGCAGACTACCACATGCCTCCTGCTATACATGTGGAGTTGCCAGCCGCTTCTTTTCACCTGACAGTGAGGAGTTTCACCAGGAGGACGTAGTACACGGGAGGATCACACTATTCCCCCCAGTTCCCCCCACCCCCCGAACAGGTGCCCCAACCGACCAGAAGAGGCGCTAGTGCAGCGACCAGGACACATACCCACATCCGGCTTCCCACCCGCAGACACAGCCAATTGTGTCTGCAGGAACGCCTGACGGGGATTTGAACTGGCGATCCCCGTGTTGGCAGGCAACGGAATAGACCGCTACACCACCCGGATACTGTGGGGTGTTGTTTTTGAACGGTACGGTAGAATATGAGACTTTAAATGGTGTTGCGATGGGGACAAACGCTGTCTTTTTAAGTGCATGATAGGAATAAGCATTATGAAATGGGGGCCGGGGGGGGGGGCGATTAAGGATCTTAAAAACTGGTGTTGTCCTTTCCTTTACTGCATGGCTGGTGGTGGCCACACTTGGCAGATTTGGGGCTTCGGGAAGAGATTCAGTCATGTGCACACACACACAAACAAACCACGCAGTGCATGCAGGCACGTCAGCAGGGAAGACAAAAAGGCTAAAACTTGATCCATGTGAGGCAGCATTCTTCCAACCCCTGAATTCACACAAGGTGGAGACCCGACTCTCTTTATCTCCCTTCCCGAGAGTATTTTCCCCGTTCAATCCATCCCTTTTCTCTGCTAGCTGCTCCTTCACGACGTCACACTCCCTTCACAGACTGTCTTGCTCTCTCCGTCCCCTTCTTCGGTCCTTCCTCTCCTCTCCCAGCCCTTCCTCCCTCCCGTCGTTCCTTCCTGGGTGCTCCTCGAGCATTGCTAATCTTGGCTGAACCTTTTCCTCGGAGGAGAGCAGCCATTTTACAACATAACATGGAGCAGAAGGCACAAATGTACACATTTACACACTCAGGCGCACAAGTTCGCACGTACACTCACGTGCGCGCACACACACACACACACACACACACACACACACGCTGCCTAAACCAGCCAGGTGTCAGACACAATTATCGCCCTAGGAACTTCTAGCTTTCCATCTCGATCGTCACTCCCTTTCTCACTTTGCTCTCTCTGCCTCCCCTCGTTGACTTATATTCTCTCTCCATCTTTCAGCACCAGCCTCTTCTGTTAACTCCTCCCTGCTGCTGCTGCTGTCTGAATCCAACGTGTCAGCTCCGTCTCTCTCCCAGTATCCCCATCAGTGAGCCTGAGTGAAGGGCTTAGGTCTCTCTCTCTCCCTCTCTCTCTCTCTCTCTCTCTCTCGCTCTCTCGCTCTCTCGCTCTCAGATCACAGTCAGTTCAGAGGGCTTTAAAACACAAGGAACATATACACCACGAATCAGCCAAAACATTAAAACCACCTGCCTAATATTGTGTAAGTCCCCCTCGCGCCGCCAAAACAGCTCTGACCCGTCGAGGCATGGACTCCACAAGACCTCTGAAGGCGTCCCCCGGTATCTGGCACCAAGACGTTAGCAGAAGATCCTTCAAGTCCTGTAGATTGTGAGGTGGAGCCTCCATGGATCAGACTTGTTTTTCCAGCACATCCCACAGACGCTCAATCGAACTGAGACCTGGGGAACTTGGAGGCCAAGGCAAGACCTTGAACTCTTCGTCATGTTCCTCAAACCATTCCTGAACAGTTTGTGCAGTGTGGCAGGGAGCATTATCCTGCTAAAAGAGGCCACTGCCATCAGGGAATACCATTGCCATGAAGGGGGGTACCTGGTCTGCAATGGTGTTTAGGTAGGTGGTACATGTCAATGTAACATCCACAATGAATGCCAGGACCCAAGGTTTCCCAGCAGAACATTGCCCAGAGCATCACACTCCCTCCGCCGGCTTGCCTTCTTCCCATAATGCATCCTGGTGCCACCCCGTCCCCCAGTTAACGATGCACACGCACCTGGCCGTCCACATGACGCAAAAAAAAATGTGATTCATCAGATCAGACCAGACCACCTTCTTCCACTGCTCCGTGGTCCAGTTCTGATGCTCATATGCCCATTGTAGGTGCTTTCAGTGGTGGACAGGCGTCGTCATGGATACTGTGACCGGTCTGCAGCTACACGGCCCAATATGCTGTGATGCACTGTGCCCTGACACCTGTCTATCATAGACACCTGTCTATCATCGCCCCCCCTGGGGGCTCCCGGGGGGGGGGTGTCCATCTGATTGGAACAACCTGCCCAGTTCATTTAGATATATTACTTCCTTTCACCACTTTAAGGCATTTCTCTTGCTTCTAATTATACTTGAGATGTGGAAATAATCAATCTGTAATGTGTAGCTGCATATTAATGTATGGATACAGCTTTGCTGGGTATGTGTACGTTTTCTGTTGGTATTTTAGGGGAGCCAGTGGGTGAGGGAGTAGCCATCCCTGCGAGAGGTTTTGTCTGTGTATGTGTTGCTTGATTAATGTACTATATTTTCTGTATATTTGTGTTCAGGACCCCCTTGGGTCATCTCAAAGGGTTTATCCTTCTAATAAAATGTTATCCTATGAGTGTCTGGGTGGCATAGCGGCCTATTCCGTTGCCTACCAACACGGGCAACTCCGGTTTGAAGCCCCGTGTCACCTCCGGCTTGGTTGGGCGTCCCTACAGACACAACAAACCGTTTCTGCGGGTGGGAGGCCGGATGTGGATATGTGTCCTTGTCGCTGCACTAGCGCCTGCTCTGGTCGGTCGAGGCGCCTGTTCAGGGGGTAGGGGGAACTGGGGGGGAATAGCGTGATCCCCCCACGCGCTACGTCCCCCTTGTGAAACTCCTCACTGTCAGGTGAAAAGAAGCGGCTGGCGACTCCACGTGTATCGGAGGAGGCATGTGGTAGTCTGCAGCCCTCCCCGGATCAGCAGAGGGGGTGGAGCAGCGACCAGGACGGCTCGGAAAATAGGGTAATTGGCCAGATACAGCTGGGGAGAAAAGGGGGGGGGTTACCCTATTAGGCAGGTGGTTTTAATATTTTGGCTGATCGGTGTACGTACAAGTACAATGTATGATCAGGCCTGAACATACATTGTACTCAATCACCCACACACACACACACACAGGCACATACACAAATATGAAAACACACACACACATATAGGCACACATACACATATGCAAACATACACACACACACACACACCCACACACACACACACACACAGGCACATACACAAATATGAAAACACACACACACATATAGGCATACATACAAATATGCAAACATACACACACATAGGCACACATAGAAATATGCAACACACACACACACATACACAAATATGAAAACACACCCACACACATATAGGCATACATACAAATATGCAAACATACACACACATAGGCACACATACAAATATGCAACACACACACACACAGGCACATACACAAATATGAAAACACACCCACACACATATAGGCATACATACAAATATGCAAACATACACACATATAGGCACACAAACAAATATGCAAACACACACACACGCACACGTGTGTGTAAACAGAACGACTTACTCAGTGATAAACACAAACAATACACACTCCTGAGACCACACATATGGCCCTGCCCATCTGCTCCGTCTGTCAGATGAACGTGTCACAGGACAGCAAATAAGGGTTCAAAATGTGTGCATTATATCACCGTTAATTATTTAGTCTGTTGGAGATCAAACCTCAACACCAATGAGCCGGGCACATCTTCACATACACGCCTCCTTGAAGCTGACCACGGCTGTGAGGCGATGTGAGAAATAGATAACGCAGGTGAATTGTGTGTGTGTGTGTGTGTGTGTGTGTGTGTGTCTTCGGAGGTCAGGGATACTGCTCCTGTCCTTCATAGGCAGGGTGTAACTCAACACCACTGTGTGTGTGTGTGTGTGTGTGTGTATTTGGGTATTTTAAGGCCTAAATATGGTTACAGAGGCACGAGGAGACCCTCTCATGGCGCCGGAAAGCGAGGCGACAGGCCCCTCTCCGGGGCCCCACATTTTCCGATCGGTTGAAAACATGGAGTGAGAATCAGAACGTGGGTTAAATATACCATTATAGCTGTTAAACCAGCACTGGACAGAGAGCTATGAATACACACAGGAAGGCATGGCTAAGTGTAAACAAAGCAACCAGGGGCGCCCGGGTAGGGTAGCAGTCTATTCTGTTGCCTACCAACACGGGGATCGCCGGTTCGAATCCCCATGTTACCTCCGGCTTGGTCGGGCATCCCTTCAGACACAATCGGCCGTGTCTGCGGGTGGGAAGCCGGATGCGGGTACGTGTCCTGGTCGCTGCACTAGCGCCTCCTCTGGTTGGTCGGGCGCCTGTTCGGTGGGGGGGGGGGGGCGTGATCCTCCCACGCGAAATTGGTGAAACTCCTCTGTCAGGTGAAAAGACGCGGCTGGCGACTCAACATGTATCGGAGGAGGCACATGGTAGTCTGCAGCCCTCCCCGGATGGGCAGAGGGGGCGGAACAGCGACCGGGACGGCTCGGAAGGGTGGGGTAATTGGCCAAGTACAGTTGGGGAGAAAAGGGTGGTGGGGGGGAGCAACCAGTAGGGCACAGACTCATCTTCCGTTCCTAAATGTCCACCTGAAATGTGCACTCGTCAGTTGTCAGTCTGATTACTTCGTATTTTTGCCGTCGTATCAAGATGATGTTCAACATATGTTCACCGTCCAACGCCACTGTCAACAAGTCTGCAGAACGCTAACAGCTGACAATGTTGTCACGCCAACACGTAAATCCAAGTACTGCAGACTTAATGAAGGAGGAGGAAACAGAACATCCCTTTGGGGTGTACAAAATTACATATAGCTTACACCGAGTGCAGACCACCACGTACCACGTCTTCTCGTATGTCTTCCAGGGTGCTGTTTATTAGACTGTTAATGATTTTCAAGTTAGAAAAAAAATGTTGCCACATGTGCAGCATGTGTTCTTTGCACATTAACACGTACATTCATTGTGTTGTAGCTGTACACGTTTAATTACACGAAGCTGAAAGGTAAATACTGAGAGTAAGGCCTCCTGTCTGAATATAAAATAAATGGTTATCAAAGTGAAGAAGAAACCCCTCAAATCTGGCCCACATCCAAAAGGAAAATTCACATTAAAGAAAAAGGGAAGAGGACCAAAAACAAATTTTTGAATTGCATTAGCTCGGGGTTCACATTACCGCCGCTAATTAGCACAACTTATCATTCTGCACTGCAAGTTTTTTCTCTTTTTCTCCCCAGTCTCCCCATTTGTATTTGGCCAACAGCAGGCCTCCATCTCTGAAAGGAGGTTCTCACCGTCTCCGCCTCCGGGAGACCGATTAACAATCTCCAGGCCCATGCACCCCGGGGGGTTGGCATCATGGCCTGCAGCACAGAAACTTCTGGCAACGGATGACCTTTCATCTTTTTCTCTTAATGCCATATTTATGCTCCTAAATTATGGTTTGAAGTTGTCGTTTTGGTTCCCTTACGTAATATAAACCACAAGGACACATCGACAGCAGTGATGTGCAGTCAGGGGAGGCAGGGTAGGCAGTGCCTCACCCAGGCCAATAAGAAAAAAAATGAATTATCATGATAGTTAAAAAAAAAATCTTTATTTATTTTTTAAACTTTAATTTGTTAAGATTGTTGTTAAAAAAATTATAAAAAAAATCATGTAAAACTTGTTGCTTTATCAGTAAAAGGCATTCCCTATTCAGGATGGCTTGCCCCCCAAAGCTAGCATTGGTGAATGCAGGCTGCTGAGTCTGCTTGCGCCTCTCTCTGGCACAAATATAGTTCACTGCCTACCCAGCCATGGACCTCACTGCACGTTACGGATCAACAGATACACTACAAATGTAGATAAACACGTGATTCTGCCCCTTTACCTGGAACGATTTGTTCGCATTAGGATGTGTAAAACACTTCTGTGTGAGCATGTTGTTGCAAGTCACAGGATTGTTGAACCGTTTAACGCTACGCTTAGGTATTCTGAAAGGAAAGGGCGGCGGTGTGAGGGCCGGGGAACAAGAACGCGCCAGGCGATCTCTCAGATTTGGAGCTCTTCTGTAGCAGAATTGCAGGGGATCTTGAAAGGCACGGCCAACGTTTGGGTCACTAAAAATATGCCAGTGACGCCGCACGATAATTTTTTTTTTAATGGGTCAGATATGTGTCCGAAGGCGTAGACAAATGTTACTGGGGCGTTTGTGTTTGTAGTTGGTGTTCCGAGGCTCATAAGGTCAGAGCGTTGGACATTACGCACTGGGTCCAGCTAGTCCTTCAGTAATGCATTGCTGTATCTGTCTGAAAGTCTCCCGACACAATCCTCCTACATGTCTCTGGACTGCCTCGTTACTATCGTCGTCTTTGCGCAACACAGAACATGGAGGGGGGGGGGGGATTTGTTTTGCCTGCAAAATGGTAAATAATGCATTAGGTTAGCCTATTCTGTTAGTTGGCTTATTTTGGTGCCATCTCAGCAAGGCACAGTGAAGTAAACGGTGCAAAGCTCTGGTTTATTTACCCCGTTTCCCCTTTTCCAGAGATACCTAGCCTCAAAAAGTGCGAGACTGTCCTCTACCAAAGAACAACCCCGTAGCTCGTTTGTACCAGCAGCTTATTAGGACCTATAGTTACGATTTAAAGTTGAGCGACCTGTAGCGGTCATGTAAATAACAACAATCTGGTGTCTCGGGTGCCTCATCGTCATATGACCTTTGACCTTCGTTACCAATCAAAATACGACGAGCCAAGAGATGGGGGGGGGTGCAAGAACTACTTATACTCTTGTAAACTGTTGGTTTCTTCACAAATCTTCCCAAGCTATGTTTGCTTACTTTTACATCTTCACTTTGCATGAACAATGATAAAGTCCCTATGTCATTAAACGAGCACTTCATAATTAGCAGCGCTGCAGGGTAGGAACAAACAACCTATGTGGTCGTATGGGCTGGAGGACTTGTCGCCGGATCGAATCCTCGTGTTACCTCTGGCTTGGTCGGGCATCCCTACAGACACAGTTGGCCGGTGTCTGCAGGTGAGAAGCCGGATGTGCGTGTGTCCTGGTAGCGGCACTAGCGCCTCCTCTGGTCAGTCAGGGGGGAAATTGGGGGGAATAGTGTGATCCTCCCACACGCTACATCCCCCGGATGAAAGTCCTCACTGTCAGGTGAAAAGAAGCAGCTGGCGACTCCACATGTATCAGAGGAGGCATGTGGTAGTCTGCAGCACTCCCAGGACCAGCAGAGGGGGTGGAGCAGCGACCGGGACGGCTCGGAAGAGTGCACTCTAAATACGGTCACACCTAATGGTACGAATGAGGACCTGTCCCTTACCTGTTCTTTATGAACCTAGCCTATTGCTTGCCATATGATCGTCTTCTTTCGGCTTATTCCCCGTTTCTTAGGGGTCACCACAGCAGATTTTACAGTTTCCATCGGTACCTGTGAGGGCACAGCACCAACGGTGGCCATTAATCCGGGCCTTGACCGATCAAGTATCTGGCTTGCCACATGATGATGTTTGATATTTCAGCAATCTGTGTTGATGTTTACTACGTGACTGCCTGTCAATTATGTGTGAGCTCGCTTGGTCAATTATGAGGGTGCACTTATGGTTGGAGATATTCATTGCCTTGAATGACACTTGATTTGTGAATTACCATTGGTTGACCATGAGGGTGTGTCAGTGGGTGTGGGTATTTAAGCTTTGAATGAACGCTTGGTAAATGGCACACTGAAGAAGGCACCACGCCAAAATGCATCTGTGCTGAGACGTTCTGACAAATCTTCTTCTTTCGGTTGCTCCCGTTAGGGGTCACCACAGCGGATCATCCATTTCTACCTCTTCCTTTGTCACACCAGACACCTGCATGTCTCCTCTCTCACCACATCCATAAACCTCCTCTTTGGCCTTCCTCTTTTCCTCTTGCCTGGCAGCTCCATATTCAGCATCCTTCTCCCAATATACCCAGCATCTCTCCTCCACACATGTCCAAGCCATCTCAATCTTGCCTCTCTTGCTTTGTCTCCAAACCGTCCGACTTGAGCGGTCCCTCTAATATACTCGTTCCTAATCCTGTCCTTCTTCGTCACTCCCAAGGAAAATCTTATCATCTTCAACTCTGCCACCTCCAGCTCCACCTCCTGTCTTTTCGTCAGTGCCACTGTCTCCAAACCATATAACATAGCTGGTCTCACAACCATCCTGTAAACCTTCCCTTTAACTCTTGCTGGTACCCTTCTGTTGCAAATCACTCCCGACACTCTTCTCCACCCACTCCACCCTGCCTGCACTCTCTTCTTCACCTCCCTTCCGCACTCCCCGTTACTCTCAACAGCTAACCCCAACTATTTAAACTCATCCACCTTCATCACCTCTATTCCTTGCATCCTCACCATTCCGCTGTCTGCCCTCTCGTTCACGCATAGGTATTCTGTCTTGCTCCTGCTGACTTTCATTCGTCTTCTCTCCAGTGCATACCTCCGCCTCTCCAGGCTCTCCTCAACCTGCTCCCTACTCTCACAATGTCATCTGCGAGCATCATAGTCCATGGAAACTCCTGCCTGATCTCGTCTGTCAACCTGTCCATCACCATTGCAAACAAGAAAGGGATCAGAGTCAGTCCTTGATGTAAGCCCACCTCCACCTTGAACCCATCTGTCATTCAAACCGCACAACTCATTACTGTCACACTTCCCTCATACATATCCTGCACCACTCCTACATACTTCTCTGCCACTTCCGACTTCCTCATACAATACCACACCTCCTCTCTCGGCACCCTGTCGTATGCTTTCTTTAAATCCACAAAGACACAATGCAACTCCTTCTGACCTTCTCTATACTTCTTCATCAACATTCTCATAGCAAACATCACATCTGTGGTGCTCTTTTGTGGCATGAAACCATACTGCTGCTCGCTAATATCACCTCTCCTCTTAACCTAGCTTCTATTACCCTTTCCCATATCTTCATGCTGTGGCTGATCAACTTCATACCTCTGTAGTTACTACAGCTCTGCACATCCCCCTTATTCTTGAAAATTGGTGCCAGTACATTCCTTACTGCTTCAGTCTTCAATATATTCTGGGTTCTGTCTTTGCTACATAAAAGCCACTTATAGGTGTGATAATATAGAGGTAGGGGTAACAGGACAGAGCCAGAGAGAACATCGAGAATATATGTTACATGAACACCAATCGCTTTCCATCTGAAAGATTCCTAAAATACACTGCTTTTCATAGCACGGAAAAAATCCCAAGTGTGTGCGCGCGACACACACACACACACACACACACACCGCCTGGCGCCGTGCTAACTTGAAATTCCTTTTTAAATGACATAATAAACTAAGGCTTAGTTTAAGTTAGGAACTGGGACGTCGGATGAGTTGATTTTATCCGAGCCTGTAGACGAAATGGACTGGACTGAAATGGGAATTAGGTGAGACTGAGATCACATAGTCTGTTCTGTAGGGGACACCAGAGGGTGTTACAAAACGGGCGCTGTGCTCTGTATCTACACACAACTGGTACTTACATTAGGTGTGGTCTAACGTTAGCGCAAACACACACGCGCATGCGCGCGCACACACACACACACACACACACACACACACACACATGCACGCACACACAAACATGCGCCTCCTGTGGGTGTGCTGTTTGATATAGCCGTCAGCTCCATGAAAGTTTGGATTATGTGCTGTGTGGAGTTTAATTTCCTCTGTGGCCACTTTTTTGCTCTGGTTCTATGTAAAGCTGCACAATGGGACATATGAGGCTCTGCCAGGGGCTTAGGAAGACACGCATACGGGCTCACACACACACACACACACACACACACACACACACACACACACACACACACACACACACACACACACACACACACACACGGCGCAGAAGAAAGAGTGTGAGAGATAGAGTCGAGTGAGAGAGAGAGACGGGAAGAGAGGGAGAGGGAGAGACGGGAAGAGGGAGAGAGAGATAGAGTTGAGTGAGAGAGAGGGAGAGGGATGGCGAGAGAGAGGGATGGCGAGAGAGAGGGAGAGAGGGAGAGAGATGGAGAGAGAGAGAACACTAAATGTGACTCTGCTCTAATCTGGTCCTTACTGTGATGGCCATGGCATGACACATTGCAACATTGCAGAGGCTTTTGTGTGTACTTGTTCGTGTGTGTGTGTGTGTGTGTGTGTGAGTGAGTGAGTGAGAGAGAGTGTGTGTATGTGTGCATCCATCACTGGCCCTGGATGATTTATTTATGAAATGTGATTTTTCTTTCCAGAGCTTTCCAGACTTGTAACTCAAATGTGTGCGTGCTCACCCCCTCTCTCTCTCCCTCCCTCTCTCCCTCCCTCCCTCCCTCACACACACACACACACACAGTCACTCCCTCAGACTCATATGGTACGATTAAGATGAAATAAACTGTTTGTTTTACCGGAAGTCAAAGTACTTTCTGTATTTATGAACATATATATGTAAATCTGGTGTTTTAAGATTCGTTTTGTGTTGTGTGTGTGTGTGTGTGTGTGTGTGTGTGGGTTGCGTGGTGGGGGTGGGGTCTCTGTATGTGTTGGTATTGAGTTATTTCCTCATTTCCCTGCGGGTCTAATCCCTGACAAACACAAGTTCCTTTCCTTATGACTTCCTCAGAGGCGACTCCCTCTCTCTGGCTGCTGTTCACGCCGCCCTGCGTGCGTGTCTGTGTGTGTCTGTGTGTGTTTGTGCATTATTTGCTTGTCCGTGTTTGTTGATGTGTACTTCATGTGCACGTGTGCTTGCATATAAATGCGTTTTACAATAAAGGGAAACTTTCAGGGAGACGTTAAACTTGACACCCGTAGGGGGGCGTCCGGGTAGCGTGGCGGTCTATCCCGTTGCCCACCAACACGGGCGTCGTCGGTTCGAATCCCTGCGTTACCTCCGGCTTGGTTGGGCACCCCTGTAGCGAATTTCAGGGGCCAGCCCAGGTGCCGCCGCAGCCGGGACGCGAACCCGCATCTCCCGCATCACGGGCGACTCCGTTAACCAGTCGACTAAAGGGTCCGACCCCTTAGCCAAGTGCTAGCGAGTCTATTGCACGTTACACTACCCCCCCTTCCTTCGGGGGGCGCTTCCCCGCGTTTCAGCATATCAGCACCCTCACGCTCCCGGGCGCACGCGCTTCCATTGGCCTCACGATCTCACCGTCCCACTTCTGACACCAATGTAGTGAATTCGGGGGGGGGGCTGCCGCCCCGGAACCACCGCGGCCGCACTAGCGCCCCCTCTGGTCGGTCGGGGTGCCTGTTCAGGGGGGGAGGGGGAACTGCTAGGAATAGCGTGATCCTCCCACGTGTTACGTCCCCCCTGGCGAAACTCCTCACCGTCACGTGTAAAGAAGCGGCTGGCGACTCCACATGTACCGGAGGAGGCATGTGGCAGTCTGCAGCCCTCCCCGGATGGGCGGAGGGGGGCGGAGCAGCGACCGGGACGGCTCGGAAGAGCGGGGTAATTGGCTGGGCGCGAGGGGTGGATGAGGTGTTGTATAACTTGATGACAGCAGTTCTGCGAATACGGGACGAGTCATCCCGTCGGTCCATCTCACGCGTGACACCGCCGTCGTTGGCGCTTTGCCGAAACGGACGCCATCCAACAGCGTCAGCGGATTTGCGTTAGCTAATTAGAGCCGTGAATTATTCACCGCCAGCGAAGTGAGCGCTTTTCGTTCCACAACGAGACCCTCGCCAGACGTTAACATCTCTCTCCGAGGCCGGTGATGGAGAGGGCCTCAACCTCAACGCAGCGTTTGCCTCGCAGCTAAACGGGGCAAGGCGGGGCCGGTGGCTTTTATCACCGGTGAAGGGTGTACTCTGAAGGACCGACAGATGGAGGGGGGGAGACGGAGTTGTGGGGAAATGTTTGTGTGAGTGAGTGTGCCATAAAGAGAGTTCTCACCTCATCTGTTCCGGGGGGCGGCGGGGCGGGCGGGGGGGGGGTCTATAAATATTGTAGATGCCTTGTGCTTGCGGCAGGCCTCTTCTCACCAGGCTACCGTATGATGTCATCCTGGTACACCTCTATCCAGCACACACACACACAGCTGTACTGACAAGGCCAAATATCCATGGCAACGCTGGGGTGTGGCCGGTAAGGATGCAGAGAGCACTTTATTGAATGCAGCGGGTCCAACGGGGATGACATCGTCAACTTATTTCTGTCTTCGTTCTTTCCTCCTTAGGATTTTTTTGGGGCTCTCTCTCTCTCTCTCTCTCTCTCTCTCTAGTCACGCGTTATCGTTTCATTTCCCATTCTCTCCATTTCTGCCCCGCTCCATTCTGCCCACTCCGTACAGCCGAGGGCAGCAGGGTTTCCTGCTCCACCGGCGGTGCGGGCATCTGTTGAGCGGTGGAAGGTGTGGGGTCGAGCACAGCAAAATACGGATCATCGATCTGAGAAGCGGCCTCCAAACGCTGGGATGCCTTCCTGCCCCATCGTTTCATCGCTGTGACTAGAGGGGAATACCCCACTGGGGAATGAGTGCAGAGAGACCTGGTCTATATTCTGACCTGCCACATACACACACACACACACACACACACACACACACACACACACACACACACACACACACACACAAACAGCCTCTCGGCCTTGGCAGCTGATCAAAAGGCTGCTGTCAAGGTTGACACACACACACGTGCACGCACACACACTGTAGACACACGGATCCAAATGCAAAATCATATCAGCTAATTTGAGAAAACCTTGCTAAACAAATAAATAAATAAATAACGTGAACTTGGAATTATCTTTATTTTAAATCAAACTTTCACGTCGAGCAACCTGTCCCTGCTGTCAGCACGTGTTACACAAAGGTTTGACGAGTACGCCAGAAAAATTGCACGCCTCCCCGACACACATGTAACAAAAAAAAAAAAAAAAAAAACACACACACACAAATACACTAATAAACTGTAAACAACAGCATGGACAAACAAACACACACACACACACACACACACACACACACACACACAGGCACAGAGTTGCTGACGTTTGGTGTCCCACAGGACAGAAGGTGTCAGGAAGTCAACATCTTTCCCTCCCTCCCACTCTCGCCCCCCCCTCCCGTTTCCATGGAGACTGGATTCATAGGGCTTTTGAGAGGTGGGGAAGAAAGAGAAAACCCTGTTTCTGCACAGATACACACAAACACACACACAGGTGTACGTCCAGGCATCGCCGTGGCGACAGTGATGAGAGTGGAAACGGGTGGCCACGTTAGAGAGGTTGTAAGAGACAAATTGCTGTTCATCAAGCCTACACATGCTTTGTTGGGGGGGGGGGGAGACTGGTGAATGGGAAAGAGGACCCTCTCTGCCCGGTGCCCTTGGGGCGGGGGCACTGGAGGGGCGGAAACGTGTTCCGCTGGGTCAGCATTAAACAAGAGCCAACTGGATCTGTAGGGAGTAAGTGTCTGTGTGGGAGTAAGTGTCTGTGTGTGTGTGTGTGTGTGTGTGTGTGTGTGTGTGTGTGTGTGTGTCTGTGTGTGTGTCTGTGTGTGTGTCTGTGTGTGTGTGCGTGTAGTCGTGTTTAGAATGATGCACCGCAGGGATGAAATGTCATTTGTTACTGAGGGAAGATGAAGTGATTTTTTTTCTCCAGCCGCAACGACAGGAGTAAAAATAACCTGATGAAGAAGAGTAGGGTAGAAGAGATGTCTTGACCTGGCTCTGCCCTTTTGAGACACACACACACACACACACACACACACACACACCCACGAAGAGTTACATATTCACAAGACTGCAGACAGATTGGGCGTCCGTCATGCGACATCTGACACACAGCATCCTGCAGCAGCTGAACAAATCGTCATTATTCGGCGACAAGTTTCGCTCATTTTTCGTGACTGCTGTAAATGTGACAGACTCTGAATTTGAATAAATTAGCATCCGGGTAGCGTGGTGGTCTAGTCTATTGCCTACCAACACGGGGATCGCTGGTTCGAATCCCCGTGTTACCTCCGGCTTTGTCGGGTGTCCCTCCAGACACAATTGGCCATGTCCGCAGGTAGAAAGCCAGATGTGGATATGTGTCCTGGTCGCTGCACTAGCGCCTCCTCTGGTCGGTCGGGGGCACCTGTCTGGGGGAGGGGGGGGATAGTGTGATCCTCCCATGCTCTACGTGCCCCTGCTGAAACTCCTCACTGTCAGGTGAAAAGAAGCGGCTGGTGACTCCACGTGTATCAGAGGAGGCATGTGGTAGTCTGCAGCACTCCCAGGACCAGCAGAGGGGGTGGAGCAGCAACCAGGACGACTCGGAAGAGTGGGGTAATTGGACAGGTACAGTTGGGGGGGGGAGCGGGGGGGGTCCCCCCCAAAAAAATAAATAAATAGAAAAATGTACTTCATTGTGAATGTACTCGGCTACCAGGGGTGCTGTCCTGACCAGATTTGAGGAAGACACTCTTACACGCGGCGTGCCAACCGTGTCCAAGAGCGGCGGAGCGGCGCATCGACTTCCGGTCCAGACCCACGACCGTTTGGCGCTTAACTGGCCGAACGAGTTCAAAATCTGAGACGCGCGTCTTCATCGAGTGCTGCGGGGCGCACAATGATATCAATAATGCAAAATGCTCTAACAGGGCCACGCTCCCAAATATAGAGCCGCTAACGAGAAGAGCGGCTTATTAGCCTGGTTACCACGGTAACTGTTTGGCGCCACGGCACCAGAGACGCCTTCATTTCTCACGAGGAGAGAGGGAGGTGGGACAGGTCAGGGGAGGAAGAATGCTTATTAAGAAAAAAGTATTAACTGCGTGTGTGCGTGTGTATTTGTGTGTCAATGTGGCACATGCTACAATGCACTTCACTGCCCTGGGAGTGATTCTGCAGCCAATCTGGACCAATTAAAGCATGGCGCAGTGTACACTTGAATGTGTGTGTGTGTGTGTGTGTGTGTGTGTGTGTGTGTGTGTGTGTGTGTGTGTGTGTGTGTGTGTGTGTGCGTGTGTGTGTTGTTGGCACCCTGGAGGGGAGCACACACACATACCGTGACACACACATACAACCATTACTCTGCTCATGCAAGATTTCAATGTCAGCAGGTCAACCAGAAGAGAAGAGAGGAAGAGAGGAGAAGAGAGGAGAGGAGAGAAGAAGGAGAGAAGGAGAGGGGCATGGGGAACAGATGATGGGAAAGAGGATGTGGGTGAAACTGGATAGGCAGAAGATTGGGGCGTGAGAGACAGCGAGACAGACAGACGGACAGACAGGGAGAGAGAGATACACTGGAAGATGGCGGTGGGAGTACACAGAGAGGGATGTGAGAAGAGACGGCACTACTGTCTGATTCAAGCTGTGGAGCTTTAGATGACCTTTATATAACCCAACTAAAGGCAAATCCCACAATTCCCTACGTCTGTCTCTCACTGTCTGTCTCCTGTCCACTCTCCCGGCTCATTATAAGAATTTTTAATTTACTTGATTGCACTTCCCAATTGCTCCTCTGCTGAATTTTAAGGGTCTGGTCACTACTGCCACATCTGGAATGCAGGCAGGTCAGGCCTGCCAGTCCAAATCCAGAAATCACTTTGTGTTACTCATACAGTTAACATGTGTTGGGACTGTGAGTCTTGTTCAACCAACTCTACTAACTCTGGAAACATGGGCTTGAGCTCTGGGGTCAGAAAGATGGTGTGGGACACGAACCATCAGGGAGCTCTGGAGTCAGAAAGATGGTGTGGGACACGAACCATCAGGGAGCTCTGGAGTCAGAAAGATGGTGTGGGTCACAAACCACCTGCTCATCTCAGACAACCCAGAGAGAGCAGCTTCCATGCAAACCTCTCCCAATGTACTACTGACTCTTATCTCAACCTGGCTGACTGACAAGGCCAAAGCATGTGTATTAAGAAAAGTGTGTGTGTGTGTGTGTGTGTGTGTGCGCATGTTGTCGTTTTGAAATTAAGGGCCGGAAGAGAAGGGAGGGAGAGAGAGAGAGAGAGAGAGAGAGGCAGTTAAGTGTGAATGATGATTTTTCTTGTGCTTGGCCATTTCGTCACAGTCCCCATTATTCTAATGGGGCTTAGATGCTCACTGACCTTCATCATCAGCAGAGAGCTGGCCATTGGACAGAGGGTGCGTGTTGCGTGAGTTTGGACAGGGGGTGTGTGTTTGTGAGAGAGAGAGCGAGAGAGGAAGAGTTTGCAGGGGACGCTGTCTTGTCTCCAAGTATTGTAATTAAACACACTGCATGGGCTTTCTGAGGCATCCACAACAGAATCGCCTCATCGCTGCAATTAAAAATGTTTAATACACAAATGCATGCATGCACACACACACACACATGCACACTCACACACATGCACATGTTGTCAGGGTTCTGTGAAGCTGTAGGAACTCACGAGACCTCCTGATGTTTGATTGCTTGGCTTTTGCTGGCTCGGTGCACACACAAAAGCTGCAGGACACGTGCACGTGTGCACATGACGCGCACACACATACACACACCAACCGAAATGACATATACACTGTGAGCTCTGCCCTGTGTCACTTTTAACACTAACATCACAGTGAAATCAAACGACAGACGGATCGTATGGCTTGTCAACAGACGCCGCGGGTGAAATGTGCGTTTATGTTACGTGTCAATGCCCCCATACACCTCTGCTTCGCCTCAAAAATAAACAAATAAATAAATAAAAGCTGCAAGTATACTGTGTGCTAGCCGAGAGATTTAATGCCACAGTACTCCATCTCTCGCTGGGAGATATACAACTGACACAGCACCAGCTAACTCACAGTGTTCCCAGCACACGCTTAAAGCCATCCTGACTGATAAGCCAGGAAAGGGGTGGGTGGGGGGGTGGGGTTAGGGGTATTGTTATGAAAGGAGAGGAAAGTACAGAGTGCTGGTACAACTAACCGGCAAATTAAATATATGTATGCATGGAGGTGCAACTCCAGACACCCTGTCGAGTCCTCCCAGCATGCATCGCTCAAACGGGCTCATGTGCAAATCTGAAGGAGCCCAAAACAAAAAGATCTAATCAGCACCGCAGAAAGTTGGTGTTGGTGTGTGTGGTTATCGGTTCATCAGTGCCGATCTGCAGAACAAAGTGCAGTTCGGTATCTGGTTAGCAGTGATAGCGCTCTGAGCAGACACTAAGCTAGCTCATGTCTCATTCACATCACGGCATTTTTATCTGTCTAAGAGACACTGGCTAGTCTGTGTGTGAATGTCAAGTCCAGTCAAGTCAATTTTATTCGTATAGCCCAATATAACAAATTACAAATATGTAAATGTATAACATAAATATTTCCTCTGGGTGCTCTGGTTTCCTCCCACAGTCCAAAGACATGTAGGTCAGGTCACTTGGCCGTATTAAATTGTCCCTAGGCGTGAATATGTGTGTGTGTGTGTGTGTGTGTGTGTGTGTGTGTGTGTGTGTGTGTGCCCTGTGATGGCCCGGCGGCCTGTCCAGGGTGTCTCCCCAACTGCCGCCCAATGACTGCTGGGATAGGCTCCAGCATCCCGTGACCCTAATTAGGATAAGCGGCTTGGATAATGGATGGATAATATATAAATATATAAACAAATAAATATGTATATAACGTAATACGTATATATAATAATATATAATATATACAAGACTCAGCGTTTTCAGTTTTTATTTTTCAAAGCCATCCAGCATGCCAAATTTCGCCACAAGAGGACACTGTTACATAAACCTCACACGAACAGGAACAAGTTTTGGAGCCGTGGGAACATAAAATCCGGGTGTAAACCGATCTGCTCCTTTTAAAAAATCTGGGTATTTTTCGCCGAAAAATCGGTAAAAACCAAAAAACGCTGAGCCTTGAATATATAAATATGTAATAATAACAATAATGCAATATAATTTGCAAATATGTAAATGTGTGTGTGCAGGCGTGCATGTGTATTTGTTTGTCGTGTGTGTGTGTGTGTGTGTGTGTATGTGTATGTGTGTTTGTGGGATGTATCGGCTCCCCTGGACACTTACGTCACAGGAAAGCGCCGAATCAGTGTGAGCAATCCATCACTTGAAGTGTCTTCTCCTATCAGATTTCGATACAGACGGTCTCTGCTCAGGGGTATAAGCAGATGAAAAAGTCCATACTGGGCTACACAGATTAAGAGCTCGACATAAAAAGGAGGTTCCAGACAAATGCGATCCCCGGTATTTGCATTCTGCCGCATTTGAAATACTCAATAGTGGTAATATAAACTTAAATGATTCCTAAACCAGTTGTGAACCTTATCACTCATGGTGAATTATTGTGAGGGTCTAGATTATCGTGCTCCCAAACCACACGTATTGATGGGAGACATTCAACAGCAAGACGGTTTTGTACTTTGAGTTCATATTCATATGGACTGGGATGACGTTTTGGGTTAAACAGCTCGCGGACTATAAAAAGATTCTCTAACTAACACATAAAAAACTACAAATGGACAGGCGTGCAGAGAAAAGCACATATTTATGCATCCTGTTGGCCACACAGTACATATTTTCGCTGTGTCCCTCTCGATCTCATGCGCCAGACTTAAAACTCTGTCCATGTATATGTGTGTGTGCGTACCCGTGCACGTGCACGCGGTTTTATTGACACTGAGCAGCAGCGGTGCAGTGCATTGCAGTGTTTCAAGAGACTGACAAGCTGTATTTCATGGAGCAGATGAGACATTTTGAAGTTTTTTTTAAATCCCTTTAAGGGTCCAGCCGGAGACTCGGCTTCTGTTGCGGCTGCTTCTGCTTAAGTCCCTCACTGGAGAGGGGGCGGCCTGGAAGATGTCTGCCTACCGCCGTGTGTGTGTGTGTGTGTGTGTGTCATGTAGTTTTGATTCTCATGCACACACACACACACACACACACACACACACACACACACACACACACACACACACACACCCTTACAGAGTCAAAAGCCCCCCCCCCCCCGGCCTTATCTGTATTACAAGCCAGCTGGGGGAAGGAAGGCAAACTGACAGAGTTCCAATAGTGGAGTTGTAAAACATGGCAGGGTGGCTGTGGGTTTAACTGCTAGCTGGAAAAACTTCATCTCACACCCCCCTCTCCTCCTCCTGTCTCTCCTCCTCCTCCTCCTTATTCAGTTCTTCCCTCGTTACTTCATTACACTCTCCTTCCCCCTCTGGTGGGCCTGCAGTTCCAGTTACACTGCTCTTATTACCAACACACACACACACACACACACACACACACACTGAATGTTCATTTTCCTCATTACTACAGCATGTGCCCCGCTGCTGGGGACACTTAGGTACACTGAAATCTCCTCTGTGCTCTCTCTCTCCCTCAACCCCCCCCCTCGCTCTCTCTCTCCATATGTATCTACCTATTTATTTTTTGCTTTCCCACCCTTACTCTCCCTCTATTTCTCTCTCTCCTCTCCTCTCCTCTCTTCCAGTCAGCCAGGGGGGACAAATTGGCGCCCGGCTGAGCTAAATGTGCCCGGTGCTGAGAGCCAGATGGTACTGGCAGAGGGATGGATAGAGTGGTCGGATGGATGCCACAGAGAGATGAAGCTAGGGAGCGCAGGTTGGACGGAGAGGTGTGAGGTGGCAGGAGATAGCTTTACGGGCTAATATTCTATTAGCGCTCAGGGGGCACCTTAAGCTGCCAGTGACCTCTTGCTGGGGCTTAGGGGGAAAGGGGGCCCTTGTCAAAACAGGATGACATAAACATGAATTTAAGCAAGGAGAAAAGATAGAATAATGGGCCTGTCTCCAATACCTATTTTCAAGCTTCACACATTCGGCGCATTCTCAGAACGGATATCTGGATATTCGTTCTAAATCAATTAGACAGTCAAAACAAATCAAGGCCCAAGACCGATTATGAATAATGAATTCAGCCGCAGTGATCATTTGTTCCCTTTACGCTTCCGTGTGGATAACGCTACGGATCAGCTGATTACTGACAGGACGGGCACACACCATCACCGTTGTTTTTGAGCGATTAAATTGCAAACGAAGCGACACGCCCCAGATAGCATCCGGATGTGGGCCACTTCAGGCAGTGATGCGGCACTGATGGCCTTCTTCTGGCCCTGACAAAATGGATGTGAGCCTGAAGTGGCCCACGTGTATAATATCAAATATGGCGCAAACATGCCAAATCAAATGTGGGCCTTTTTTGGCAATAATGTGGTGCTCTCGGCAACATGTAATCCTGACGTGGCCCGTGTGGTAAATGGTGAATATGGCCCAAATATCACAAAACAAATATGGGCCACCTTTGGCAAATATGTGGCACATGCAGCATTGCTATGGCTTGGTTCTGGCCCAGATCTGGCAAACAGGAGCGGACCGCCCAAGTGCCATCATTCCACGCGGTATGTGGGCCGGATGAATGTCGGGTGAGGAACGGGTCCGGGCCACAGCAATATTGCTATCTGGGGCACACTTGACACTGAGGCACAACCGTATCCGTGCAGATAACTTTACCTTTATTCATATATTTTGACAACAGTGCTTATCACTGTACATTCTAACAAGTTAACTCAAAAAAACAAAAAAAACCTAGGAAACCAATTACCTTGGGAAAAGTAAGTAAATTATTTGTGTCAAGTTATGTGAAATAATTTCAAATAAAATCATTTCACATGACTTGCTACAATTAAGTTCATTTACTTCCTTTTCCCAAGGTAATCATTCCCTAATTTTTTTTAAGTGAACTGAACTTGTTAGATTTACTTAATTCAACATGTCCTCCAACCCATACGACCACATAAGTCATTTGTCCTCTAATACGACCCACAGGAGCGTTTTCTAAATTAGCGCCCCCCTACCGGCGTCAGAAGATACGCCACAGATACTTTTCGCCTGTGCATTGTGGGTTTTTAAAACAATTTTAGAACAATAGAATATGTAGTCAGTACGTTTTTGTGTTGTTTCACCGTCTAGTATAGTAACTAAGATTGCTATTGGCAGTATGTTTACCTATGAATAACGTTATAAGAGCTAACTTAACGTTAGCCAAAAGTTAGAAAGTCAGCTAGCATGGACATTATAACCGCTATGTGACATTAAACTTTATTTTTATTAATATTCGTTCTCACGATAGCTTATGGAGGAAAATCGCTTATTGTTACAGGGAAAGTAACGTATTATAATGACGGAGGACCATGAGGAAGTAGCTTAAAACGTAACTGTAGGTCGAAATAAGCTGCTTGTACAAATGATCTATGAGGTCATTTTTTGGTGGAGGAGCATCTCACTTAATAACACTCATGTCAGCGGATAGCCTAGCTACATATGTTAGCAGGTTAGCAAACCAACTAGACCGGTGTCATGCCAAAATTTCACTCCCCATCAGGATTCCGCTCCCCTTGGCACAAACGCACATTAAAAATATGTGCTGCTTTGTAGGCTGCAATAGTCTCATTTCTTCGTTTCAGTACTCTGCTGTTCTCTTTTTCATTGAAATAAAAGTGGTTTTCACGAGGACTCGCCTCATTTGGATGTCATCTTAGGCGACACTCCAGCATCGTTAGGCTAGTCAAGATGCAGCAGGAAAAAAAAACTGCCAGTTGTGGCTGTGCAGACTCCCCCCCCCCCCCCCCCGAGAAATCTGAATACTGAAATTATGTTTGAATACCAACCTGCGGAACAAATATCTGAATATTCAGATATGGGGCCAGGCCTGTAAAATAATGAACGGAGAAAAGTGAAGAAACAGATGGAGAAATGATGGCAAACTATAAAAATGCAGAATGCGAGAGCAGGAAAGAGAGAGAGAGGCGAGAGAAGTGTAATGTCAGTCTGTTGAGAATGGTTGTTAATTAAGCTCTGCTTGAACAGTGACAACTAATGAGCAAGAAAACCAGGGCCATCTGGGTTCATCTCGCTCTCTCTCTCTCGCCCTACCTCTTTCTCTCTTCCCATCCCTCTGTCTCTCTCTTATTTTGGTTCCTTGGTGATGATATTCAGCATCATGCTCCACTTTTCCTCTCCTCAAAATCAACCCAAATTCCAGTAATCTTCCGTTCGCTTGGCGCGTATGCGACACAAACCATACTATATTTTGGCCCTCCTGTTTTTGTATCGTGGTGAAAAATGCTGCCACATCCGCCTGTGCACAGCCTCCTCTAGCTCTGGGCTTCCACTCTGCTCTGTCAACATGAACACACAAACGCTTGTTTGCTGTAGACATGCACACATCAGACACACACACACACACACACACACACCCTTGACATGCACAAGAAAAAACGTGCATGTTATTGTTTGAGCGTACATACAAAACAGAGTGTGTGTGCATACGGATGCTGATTATGTGTGTTGCTCTCGTGTGTGCGTGTGGGTGTGTGCTCAAATGTGCTAATAATAAACTGAGACCACCTCCGACCACCCAGAAGTAGTTCTCTCTTTCGAAAGCATTGTAAGGCTTATTAACTTTGACACTCCCGGGCTTTCATATTGTACTTGTAAGCACAAGGCAGTTACTGTGATGGCTGCTTACCAGGCCCACTGATCTCACTCGTGCTGGCCCCGATCCAGCAGTGTGAAATCACCTGTTCGCTGCTAGCTAGCCCAACCAGTGCCATAGTGAGACAACTGATGGCATAGGGATGATATATGCAGCTCACTAGTCCATACACGTGCTTCCAGTCTGCACAAGGTTTCTGATGATCCGCCTCTTAATCCATTTTTGACATAAAACGGATGAGAAAAACAAGATATCTGTCATGATTATAAATGAAACGAGAGGACCTCAAGGACATAAAGGAATAGTTCAGAGATTTTTTGATGTCTATCTCCATAGACAGGTCTCATTTTCACAGTCATCCATCCTTTTCTTCATTCTGGACGTGCAGCTTGTCATCTGCAGTTCAATGCAGTTAATGGGAGGACAAATCCACAATTCTCATTTAGTGCAAAAAGAAAAAAGAAACACACCACGGTTCAGCCAAAGCTAACACGATGCTACCGTAGACTAAGATGGCGAATTTGAATGTTGATTTTTTTTTTAGATCATGGGGCGTCCGGGTGGCGTCGCGGTCTATTCCATTGCCTACCAACACGGGGATCGCCGGTTCGAATCCCTGTGTTACCTCCGGCTTGGTCAGGCGTCCCTACAGACACAACTGGCCGTGTCTGTGGGTGGGAAGCTAGATGTGGGTATGTGTCCTGGTCACTGCACTAGCGCCTCCTCTGGTTGGTCGAGGCGCCTGTTCGGGGGGGGGGGACTGGGGAGAACAGTGTGATCCTCCCATGCACTAAGTTCCCCTGCCGAAACTCCGCACTGTCAGGTGAAAAGAAGAGGCTGACGACTCTACATGTATCAGAGGAACCATGTGTTAGCCTGCAGCCCTCCCTGGATCGGCAGAGGTGGGTGGGGCAGCGACCGGGACGGCTAGGAAGAGTGGGGTAATTGGCCAAGTACATCCATTCATTATCCAAGCCGCTTATCCTAATTAGGGTCGCGTGATGCTGGAGCGTATCCCAGCAGTCATTGGGCGGCAGGCGGGGAGACACTCTGAACAGGCTGCCAGACCATCACAGGGCCAACACACACACACACACACACACACACACACACACACCTAGGGACAATTTAATATGGCCGATTCACCTGACCTACATGTCTTTGGACTGTAGGAGAAAATCGGAGCACCTGGAGGAAACCCAGGCAGACACGGGGAGAACATGCAAACCTGGGAAGACCCCCAAGGGTGGACAACCCTGGGGTTCAAACCCAGGACCTTCTTGCTGTGAGGCGACCGTGCTAACCACTGTGCCGCCTTGGCCAAGGAGAAAGAAAAAAAAATTACAGTTGGCTCCTACAACACAGCCTACAAGTGATTACCAGCAATAGTCACTCTGCATTTACATAGCAAATGAAACACTAACAGGGAATTTAGCAGTAAAAACCACTGTATATGTTTAAAAATTACCCGAACTCACTATTATAGACTGCCGTAGCATCGTGTTAGCTTTAGCTGAACGGCGGGATGTTTTTCAACTCTGGACGAGGATTGTGGATTTGTCCCATCTTAGCTGCATTGAACAGTAGATGACAAGCTGGAGCTGCGTGTGCAGTATTAAGAGAAGGATGGATGACTGTGAAAATGAAACCTACCTATGTACTACATGAGCAACGCGTATAAGCTAAGGATAGACCACGAAAAATCCGAAGTCCTCCTTTAATGACATTTTCATCTACTGATGTTATGATATGCTATCTTGCAGCACATCTAAATCAGCCCATATTAAGGTATAGTGAGGAAACAGCCATGTTTTAATTAGCAGCAGCCAGCAGGCAGAGGGTGCTGTGAAAGAGCTTCCAACAGGTAGAAGGAGCATCCTCCATGTGCCGGGCCGTGTGCGGAGGGCACTTAAGAGGAGTGGGAGGACAACAAGTCTGAAGTGGCCTGTCTAGCCAACTGGACCAGATAATGGACTTGCGTGTTTCTGTTGATTCTGAAGCAGAGGGATGAAGAGACAGAAACAACAAGAAGCCGAGGGAGAGGATGAGGGCGTGAGAGAGAGAGCGAGAAAATAATAGTCAAACAGAGAAAAGGATAGATACAGGCAACGGTCTCAGGATGGATTGAGAAAATGGCAAACCAATTTAACCTCCTTGAAACCTGTGAGAGCATGAACAAAACGAGGGCAGGGAGATAAGTACAAAATCTCAAGGGCATTTTCGGGCATATGTAAAATCATTCACAAAGACATGCTTCACTGCAGACACACAAACACGGCAATGTGAGTGACATGTGGGTGTGCTTGTTTTTTGTGTGCGTGTGTGCTTGTGTGTATGTGTGTATATACTCTTGCTCGATGCAGGGTCCCTCAACAGCCGTCAGTGCAGTGAGGAGTCAAAGGGTGAGGTCAGTGGAATGTGTGAGGTCAAGTAAACAACGCAATACGTCCAGCTAAGATGCGGGTAGAGTGGAGAGTAGGCATTGTGTGGTGTGGTGTGTGGGTGTGTGTATGTGTGTGTGTTTTCTAATGGCAAAAATAACCAGTATTTTGTCTGACTGGAACAGGTGCGGAAACATCACAACCTCTCCTTGCTCTCTCCCCCTCTCTCTCTCACACACACACACACACACACACACACACCCACACACACAGAGTTCGAGTTAGAATCTGAGTTTTGTGGGGGGTCTCTAAAATAACTAACGTTAAGGGCAGAAATAAATAAATAATAGTGGCTGCACTTTCCGAGACGGGGAGAGAGAGAGAGAGAGAGAGAGAGAGAGAGAGAGAGAGAGCTGCTCACACATACAGCAGGGTGCCGGACCATACAAAATCGCTAGAGGAAACGGGGATACACGCACGAGAAAGGACGAGTTACTGCGCGAGAGGCTTACTTTAAGAAGGGTGAACACAGTAAAAACACTGTAGATGATTTGATCTACAAACTCCACCCAGAAAGCCCAGATCTGTGACTCAAACCCAAACCTTCCTGAGGGCAACAGCGCTTCTCGTTGATATTGCAGCGAATTCAAGGGGCAGCCGGGAAGCGAACCCGGGTCGCCCGCACCATGGGGGACTGCGCGAACCAGTAAACTAAAGGGTCCGACCCGTTAGCCGAGGGCTAGCGAGTCTCGTCCGCTGTGGTCCTTATACTACCCCCTCCTTCGGGAAGCATCCCCACGCTTCAGCGTATCAGCTCCCTCACGCCTCTGGGCATAAGCGCTTCCAGTAGCCTCACGGTCTCACCATCCCACTTTTGACACCAATGTAGCAAATTCAGGGGGCAGCCGAGAACCATCGCCGCAGCCGGGAAGTGAACCCGGGTCGCCCGCACCACGGGCGACTGCGCTAACTAAAGGGACTGACCCATTAGCCAAGAGCTAGTGAGTCTAGTCATCCGTGGTCGTTACAATAACAATATTAATTGTTTTACTCTGATGGTAGTACACCTACTTGCAGAAGGTCACACTGTGTCTTGGTTTACTCAGAACATATTTCGTTAGTTAAAATCTCAGAGCACGGTACTTACTTTTTGTCAGTCTCTGCTTCATCAGAAATAAACAGAACACATGCCTACTACATTTCTGAACAGGCTTGTCCTTTGTATATACTGTGTGTTTATGAGATATAGTAGGAGTATTTATTCATCCATTATCCAAACTGCTTATCTTGCTCTCAGGGTCACGGCGATGCTGGAGCCTATCCCAGCAGTCATTGGGCGGCAGGCGGGGAGACACCCTGGACAGGCCGCCAGACCATAACAGGGCCAAGAGTATTTATCTGTACTGATAATTAACCACTGAATGTGCAAGTCACTTTGGAAAAAGTGGTCTCTGTTGCGTGGAACTCGATCCCTCTCGCGTTGTGGAACCCATCCTCTCTTGCACGGTAACATCCTTTCTCGCTCGATTTCTGTCATGCACTAAATCAGCGGTCCCCAACCCCCGGGCTGCGGACCGGTACCGGTCAGTGGGTCATTTGGTACCGGGCCGCAGAGAAAGAATAAATAACTTACATTAGTTCCGTTTTATTCATTATCTGATTCTGATGTTTTATTTTGAAAAATGACCAGATTCCCTCTGTTACATCCGTCTATGACTCACTCTTGACGCTTGTCTCGGTCACGTGATACGTTGCCGCTAAAATTAAACCCACAAGCTGGCAAAATGAGTAAAAAACAAACGTCCTTGGAAAGTTTCTTTGCGAAGGGGAAAAGGCCCAGTGAGGAGACAGAAGAAGAGCCTACGACTTCCAAGAAAAAGAAAGCTGCCTTTAACAGACAATACCAGGAGTCCTACTTAAAATATGGATTTATCGCGACAGGTGATTCCCGCGCACCAAACCCGCTCTGCATAATGTGTGGCGACCGGCTCTCTAATGAGGCAATGAAGCCTTCAAAACTGCTTCACCACTTGGAGACCAAGCAACCTGCATTAAAAGACAAGCCTTCGGAGTATTTTGAAAGAAAAAAGCATGAACAAGAAGGACAGAAGCAATTACTGAGGGCCACCACATCAACAAATGCGAGTGCACTGAGAGCATCATGCTTGGTGGCTAATCGTATTGCTAAGGCTAAGAAGCCATTCACCATCGGTGAAGAATTGATCCTGCCCGCCACTAAAGACATTTGCCGTGAACTTCTAGGGGAGGCTGCGGTTAAAAAGATAGCACAGGTGCCTCTTTCGGCCAGCACCGTCACTCGGCACATTGGGGAAATACTAGCAGAGGACATTGAGACACAATTGTTGGAGAGGATTAATACATCACCGTGGTTGACGAGTCTACAGATATTGACAACAAGGCAATACTACTTGTTTATGTGCGATATCATTATCAGCAGGATGTGCATGAGGATATGTTATGTGCACTATCGTTGCCAACCAAAACCACAGCCGCAGAACTATTCAAGTCGCTGGATGATTATATATCAGGAAAACTGAAATGGTCCTTTTGTGTCGGCATATGCACAGACGGAGTTGTTGCCATGACCGGACGGCTGTCTGGTTTAACTACTCGGATTAAGGAGGTTGCACCTGAATGTGAGTCTACGCATTGTGTCATTCACAGGGAAATGCTGGCTAGCCGAAAAATACCACCGGAACTTAACAGCGTATTGAATGATGTCGTTAAAGTTATTAACCACGTCAGAGCACGCGCCCTTAACTCGCACCTGTTCGAGCAGCTTTGTGAGGAGATGGACGCGGAGTACAGACACCTTCTCTTATACACAGAACTAAGATGGCTATCCCGAGGGAGATCGCTGGCCAGAGTGTTTGAATTACGAGCGGCTGCAGAGATTTCTCTTGGAAAAAAAAATCCCCGCTGGCAGCACATTTCAGCGACGAGGAACGGGTCGCAAAACTCGCTTACTTGTGCGACATATTCAACCTGCTCAATGAACTCAATCGGTTACTTCAGGGGGAAATGACAACTGTCTTCAAGTTGGCAGATAAAGTAGCTGCATTTAGAGCCAAACTGGATTTGTGGGGACGGCGCGTGAACAGAGGTATATTTGACATGTTTCAAACATTGGCGGGGATTTTGGAAGAGACTGAGACCGAGCCTTCATTCTCCCAGCTCGTGCACGATCACCTGTCTTTGCTTTTAAAAGAGTTTGAGCGCTACCTCCCAACCACAAAAGACCCACGGACTGCCAAGGAATGGATCCGCGACCCATTTGTCAACAAACCAGGTGAATCCAGCTTGTCTATGCAAGAAGAAGATCAACTGCTGGAGATCGCAAATGACGGCGGCCTTAAAAGTATTGTAACGTGCATGGATAAGTAGACACGTTGGTCCTTGACTAACGGGTCGGACCCTTTAGTCGACTGGTTAACGTTGTCACTTGCGGTGCAGGAGATAGGGGTTCGCGTCCCGGCTGTGGCGGTTCTCAGGCTGCCCCCCGAATTCGCTACAGTATGTTCGAGACAACAACTCTGCCGGTGATCTGGATTAAAGTCACGGCAGAATACCCTGAGATCGCCACAACAGCACTGAAAACCCTGTTGCCATTTCCGACATCCTATTTGTGTGAAGCGGGATTTTCTGCAGTGACAGAAAACAAAATTACGGAGTAGACTGGACATAAGCAACACACTTCGGGTGTCATTGTGTCCCATTACCCCTAGATGGGACCGTCTCGTTGCAGAGAAACAAGCTCAGGGCTCCCACTGATTTAGCGTTATGGTGAATTGTATTTTCATGCAATTTACATTTGTTTTTGTGTTGTATCTTATTTTGAAGGCATGTTTAAACATTACTATGGCGACCAGAGAGTGTTAGGGGGCAGAGAGGATGTTACTCATGTTATGTTGTTGGCGCCATGTTACGAGGACGCTGCTAATAAAGTTGCATACGAGTACACAGTGGATTCACGTTTATTATTATATTTAGAAAATACCACAGTTTTTATGCCGGTCGTCTCATTTTATTTTGTGTATTTATCCGCCACACCTTAAAGGCCGGTCCGTGAAAATATTGTCTGACATTAAACCGGTCCGTGGCGCAAAAAAGGTTGGGGACCGCTGCACTAAATGGTCTCAACCTCTTTCGTGCGGTAACTCATTCTCTCTCACACACCTTAACAGTCCAGCATCTCTCACGTACACTCGTTTCCTCTCGCAGTTTTCGCTCGGCTTTTGTCCGGTTTGGCGCCTCACAGCCCACTACCTGCAACAACTGTATCAAGTACCTTGCAACAGGATGAAGTGACAAACAGTGTTATACATTGTTCTGAAACAACAGCTAAGCGATAGTCACATGCATCTCGGCCAATAATTTTGTTGTTTTTGCTATTTTTCTATAGATATATAAAGCTTAAACAGAGAGGGCAAAAATATAGACTAGTAAAAAGCAGTGGTGGCTGATGCTAAAAAATTTTGGCGGGCGCGATCCACCTTGGCACAGCACACCTGACAGCTGCTTTAATGTCCACACAGTCACAGAGTTATTAAGAAGGACAATGTAGCCTATAGATTTTATCAGGGTTTGTAGGCGGTGGATGACTGACCGTTGAGACGAGGCGTGGTGGTGGGTGTGAACATGATTGACAGCCACAAGAATTGTCCAATCACATTAGATTAAAAAAAACAAAACATTAAAACAATACCAATTCACTGCCAATCAAAGTGGGGGTGTCTGGGGCACACAGAACTGCGCCCCATGGAAAATCTGAAGAAGCCAATTGGACAGCAGCCTCAGGTCACCTGCTCGCCAAAAGCTCGAGGGTTTACATAAGGTATCGTTTGGCCATCGCCCCTCACCCAGGAAGTATATGTATTCAAACAGAAATCAACCAAATCCCATTTGGAACCAATATTTAATGGCTGCTGACAGGCGCTCACAGACTGAAAAACACTTAATTATTTGCATTATACAACTAAATTATATTGAACATGTTTAAGTAGATTGTCATCTCCTGATAGTTGAAGGGGGTGGCACCCCAGCGCCCTGTACTGGCCAGCCGCCACAGCTAAAAAGTAAAAGCTACCCTCTTACTGTTACGCAGACAAAAGAGACAAAAGTGATCTGTTTACAGCAGGCTGGGGTCGCTGTCCTGTAACCCATGATTATAAAGTCCGATGTCCTTCCTTTAATCCAAGATTGGATGAACGAGGGAGGGTCAAATGTTAGGCCCATTTAGGTTCACGATTTATGGACCGGTTTTTTTTTTTTTTTTAACTAGCCAGGCTTGTAGACCCCGTGGGCAATAGCGGGCTTTTTTTCAGTGGCATGGTAGCTAATCTACACTACTACTTTCTATTCAATATATAAAGATAATGTTGGCTGATACATGTAGTGCTTTTTTGCGGCTTGCGTGCTCTCAACAGGCATAGTTCGCACAATATTCTACTACTCCTACTGGCTCCCACATAACTCGAACCCAGCACTCACACACACACACACAAAAACCCATAAAGGCACACAATCAAAGCAAAGAAGCCCCTTTAGACAAGTAAACATTTTCAACAAACAAAAGAACTGAAATGGTTTTAGAATTGACACGGTTTCTGTTTCAACATTATAAAGTTACGCAGGAAAGTAAATAAAACGTGACAATTCCAACAACTGTGTAACTCTTTGTTCTTTGTGCAGCGATTTCTCCCAGGTTTGTGCCCTGGCTGCAATTCACTGAATTCGTTTGGCCATTGGGAAAAACATTTACATACAGATACAAATCGTTTTACGGGGGGGGGGGGTCTGACTCCCCTAATTAGGTTTTGGACCTCACCAACATTTATATATCCTTCTTACATGGAATCGTAAATATTACAATATATTTCCCATATTCATGCTTGGAAGAATCATCGAATATGATTTCAGACACCCCTTAAGTGGACCGTACCATTTTTTAACCTTGACATTAGTTGAACATCTAGTCTGCCTGCCTCACTCCCATCATTGCAGTGGTTCGCGTCCTCATTAAAGTTCCCACGTTTTTTTGTCACATACATCTTGCACTGATCGTTACCTATCAAGTTACGTCCACAAGTCTGTCCGTCCATCCATCCGTCCACTCATCCTCGTATTTCTGGACATAACTTGATACATACAACTGGAAACTTTTCACCCGTTTGCTGGTAGGTGCAGGTGAAAGTCTGTCGACAATTCTGTGCATGTCATTGACATTTATCCGTGGTAAATCTTGCAGGCATCACGAAAAATATGCCATCGTCAATAGCACACGCCAACAGACAGGAAACTGATATGACTGCTGCCATAGAAACCGGAAGTCAGTGGACTACAGTTATGCACAGAGCTGATTGGCTACTGAAAACACCAATCAATATCCGTGGCAAGTCCCTTCCCAGCTTCCTGTTTTTACAGGAAATACATAAATATACAGACTCAAATAGCACTCTGCTAGCTGTTTCACAGGAACTTTAAAGTCTATGCTTGTGTGTGTCGCGCAAGCCAATGGGAGACGGTGTAGATTAATGTAGCTAGTTTAATATACTTTACTTTCTTACCTTCCGAGTTTCTGAATTATATTGTCAAGGGTCTACGGATAAACGCTAATGTTAGCTAGTTTCTAACTTTTGCCTTAAGTTACAGTTCGCTAAAGCTAACGTTTGCCTTACCTAACATTAGCCAACTAATGTTAGCTAGCTCATATCGCACCCTTTCATTGCCAATGTTGGCTAAATAGCTAGCCTATGGCTTGGCATTTCAATACCAATATAAAATGTCATATCATCTAATGTTAGCTAACACTGATGCTCAGTCATGAGCAGTAAGACAATGGAGAATTAGTTGTTATAGCAATAGTGTGCTATTTTGCCTTTTTGAGATTAGCTGATATTAGCTTTTATAATAGGCACCCCCTTGTTTTCCCTCAGGAATGCGGGAGTTTTATCTGGTTGGGTAATTGAACAATATTAAAATCCATGTGTGCTGAAGGCTGATTAATTGTATTGTTTCAAATGGATGACTACCTCATTGAACTCATTAGATTTCATTCAGAGTCAACATGACCAAGAGGAGAGGAGATAGCCGACACTTTTCTGGTGCTAAAAAAGAGCAAGTTGAAACTTCAAATTAGGACTTAGAGATGGTAATGCAGCTTGTATTTTCTGTGGTTGTCATGCAGGATTAATAGTGAGCAGGATAGTATGGGTTATGGTGAGTTTTACATTTATGTGCTGTTGTATTAAGGAAACAGAAGGAGGTCAGAATGAGAGTCAGCAGGCAGGAGGAGGTCATGAGGACAGTGAACAGGCAGGACCTAGTAGCAAAGAGGTGAGGTACAATGGAGACTGCGATTAAAGATGTATGGCATCATACCAGGCTCCACTGCAGTCGAAGGATGATGATGACCATACCAGATATTTATTCAGTTTTGCTCTAGAATACTTTGCTGGTGACCCCTGACTAAAAAAAATTGTTGTAAGTGCCCCAATGAGCTAGTGTAATGGATTTGATTTATCATCATCTACAGACTTCAGGCATTATGTTAAACAAGCAAGATGCGGTAAGGATTGTATGACTTCAGTTCTCTGAAGCACGCACCCAGCACCACTGCTACACACACGTGCATCACTTACTGTGTACGTCGGGCACCAAAAACAGCCTAATGACCATCATAATGTAGCTCCTTTTACCCCGTGACTATAGAGGGCAGGCCCCTAGGTTCTCTCACTATAATCCAATTTACATTCATCTTAGTTTGGGTTCCCTAATTATACCAATTCCCATGAAATGAGTAACCTTTAGACGAATAATCAAACAAGACAAAGTTGCAACTCGAAATATTTAGCTATTAAAAAGAGAGAGAGAAAACAAAATAAATAGTGCACTTTCACAATGTAAGGAGGTAAATTAATTGGAGTAGTCGCCAGAGGGCGCGCTCATATATATATATATTAATTTTTTTTGCGGTTTCTGTTCCGGTTCAGCTGTTGTGGCCATTTTAGGTCCCAATTCTGTTGTATTTCTGCAAGGTGACAAGCGAGACAAAATAAGGAGAGACACCGGACTGCTCTACCACCGCAAGCAAACGGCTCCTAGGCCTGCTCTTCAACACAACTCCGAACCAACTAAAAAACAAACAAAAACACACAACGCAGAGACTGGTTAGGGGTTCTGGGGGGGGGTATTTAGTTAAAGCAGTGCTTAGCAGACACCACATAGGGTTACAACTAAATCAGGCTCAATACAGTTCAAATACAAAATTAAAGTAGGTGCCCTTTTCAATATTCCAAATCAATCACATTAAACATTAACTAAACTAAAGCCGGCATCTATCAAGCTAATAAAGAGGTCCTCAAAAACCCACCCTCGCTGCAGGCCTGACCTCACGTGTCCGGCCGATGTTATCCTCACTCTTGCGAGCTGAACGGACAAACGTACTCACTCAGTTCAGCAGAATGGCGGTTCCAGAATGTTCCTCCAATGACAGGAAATGGCGGTGCGCGCGAATCCCACGTAGCTCTGGTCCCGCGCGAGACTTCTTTTACTAGCTGCGTATGTTCACCGAACTAGCAAACAAGGCTACTACATCAGCTAGCTTAGCTAACTAGCTGGCTAACGACAGTCACGGTGAACTGGGGAATGACCCCGTAACATCTAACCGACGTTCACTTTACATCCACCAGTATGACATTTATATAGCTTACACCTTCGAATATTGTGCGACTATACTTGTAAAGCGTAACACTGACGTGTGCTGCGTTTTCCTCTCCTCTTCACAAGCCCCGAAGCTACCGTCTCACCCCCTCCTTCTCCAACCGCTTGCCCCGCCCTCCACCGTGACCCCGCCCCCTTACTCCTGATTGGCCTTACGTAAACAGGTAAAACGTATATAATCGTCTCTGAAATAACATTGAACATTTCAACATATTTCAATAAAGTACAACTGTACCAAAATAATAAACTTTATGGAACCAAAATAACAACCGGGTCACGAAACCAAAATGATAACCGGGTTACAATAATAATCACGATGAGGAACTGCAATTGGCACTGTAAACTACTAATAAGACACGTTAGCCCCTAGCTAACGGGTCTGACCCTTTAGCCGAGCGGTTAGTGATGTCGCCTTGTGGTGCAGTACACCCCGTATCGAACCCCGCACCGGGCAAGAACATAACCGGTTACAGCACCATTAGACCGTTATAGGCAATACCAGATATACATAATTTCTCAAAATAATAAAATGAATTATGTTGCCTGCCCCCTCCCCCATCACCCAGTGGTTTGTGCCTACCCTACCCTGTCGTCATCACTGTCACGACAATTTCGGAAAGAACAGAGTTCGGCAAAACAAACAAACAAAAACAATGGCGCGGCCCCGTATGGCGAGAGAGCGGCAAGGGTCATAAACCAGATGATGCGGTATAAGAAGAACGTTATTCATGAAGATGTAGAAACTGAACTTCTGTAGAAACTGAATTTCGTAGCTGGATTCTATCGGCGTCGTTTTACCATCCGTTTGTAGGTTAGGCAAACATACTGTAGCGAATTCGGGGGGCAGTCTGGGAACTGCCACAGTCCGGACGCGAACCCGTATCTCCTGCACCGCAAGCGACAACGTTAACCAGTCGACTAAAGGGTCCGACCCGTTAGTCAAGGACCAACCGCGGCAGTTCCTGTGGTTGCCCCCCGAATTCGCTACGTTGGTGTCAGAAGCGGGATGGTGAGACCGTGAGGTCATCGGAAGCTGATGTGCTGAAGCGCTTCCCGAATGAGCGGGGTAATGTAACATGCATGGATAAGTAGAAACGTTGGTCCTTAACTAACGGGTCGGACTCTTTAGTCGACTGGTGCGGAGCAGGAAACACGGGTTCGCGTCCCGGCTGTGGCGGTTCCCGGACTGCCCCCCGAATTTGCTACATTGGTCTCAGAAGTGGACACGCGCTTTCCCGAAGGAGAGGGGTAGTGTGACGTGCATGGATAAGTAGACACCTTGGCCGCTGGCGGGCGAGTCTGACCCTTTAGTCGAGCGGTTAGCGATGTCTCCTGCTGTGCGGGCGATAGGGGTTCGTGTCCCGGCCGCGGCAGTTCCTGTGGTTGCCTCCCGAATTCGCTACAATACAGTGCCGCTTTGTAGGCTTCAAAACGTGTGCGCGCCCTCTAGAGACGTATCTAAGTAGCACATCACAATAATTACATCCTGTAGCCTAGTAGAAGCCACAGATGTACTGGCACTGTTTTTGTTCGTCTTGTTATTGCAGCAGTGGTAGTAATAGTCGTAGTAGTGGCAGTATTAGTAGTAGTAGAAGTAGAGTTGCACAATAAAGTCCAATACTACAGAAGATGCTGCTCTGTTAGTGCTATTTATCTGTGTACATAGTTGTTGCTGAATGCAATCGCACATTTGGTTTCTGTTTCTCTGATTTTTATTTTTTAGTAGTAGTATTTATAAGACAATTGAGATGCTGACTTGTCATAACAATTTTTTATATAGGTTTGTATGCATTTTAAATTGGATTATGTCTCATTTACATCAAGGAATTTAAGGTCTTGGTTAAGTTGTAGCCTATTTTGGGGGCGTCCGGGTAGCGTGGCGGTCTATTGGCCGGGTCTGTGAGTGGGAAGCCGGGTGTGGCTATGTGTCCTGGTCGCTGCACTAGCACCTCCTCTGGTCGGTCGGAGCGCCTTTTCAGGGGGGAGGGGGAACTGGGGAGCATAGCGTGATCCTTCCACGTGCTACGTCCCCCTGGCGAAACTCCTCACTGTCAGGTGAAAAGAGGCGGCTAGTGACTCCACGTGCATCGGAGGAGGCATGTGGTAGTCTGCAGCCCTCCCCGGATCGACAGGGGGGTGGAGCAGCGACCGGTACGGCTCGGAAGAGTGGGGTAATTGGCTGGATACAATTGGGGAGAAAAGGGGGGAAAAAAGTTGTAGCCTATTTATCACGTTTGCATTTCAAGTTGCTAGTTGCTAAACATGTCAGCTTTGAATAATAATAATAGGCATACATATTTTTTGATTAATGTAATTATGCTAAGATTTGTTCGTGTGTGTGTGTTTTGGGGTGGGGGTGGGGGGGCACCACAAAGCAATTATGCTTAGGGCACCCAAATGGCCAGCAGCGGCCCTGCACATGCTTGCGCTGTACTGGGTTCCCTTTACGCCCTGGAGAAAAAATTGAACCCCCCCCCCCCTCCCGACTGTCATTGTTTTATTCAAACTCTGCATACAGATATGTGTAAGCATCACATTAACAATCTTTTTTCCAGTCACTGTACAGCCGCTAATAGCAGAGAAACGTGCCGGCCGGGGGTGAAACCTCTGACACGGACCTGCTGTGTGTGGACACAGAGAACCGCTCGCTGCGACTCAGCTTTCTCCGTGTGACGGGGCTCTTTGCTCTCTCACTGTCTCTTTCCGTCTCTTTCACTTCCTTTCTCTCTCTATTGCACTAGCCTACACACACCCACTGGCCGTACTACACAGTCCCTCTGACAGCGTCACAACGCCTTTTCGCACACCGAAGAGGAAGAGGCAAGGGTGTGGAACCGTGTAGGCATCTTTAAACGGGCATCTGTGCTTTGATTGTGGCCCTTTATGGGTTCTGTGTGCGTGCGTGCGTGCGTGCGTGCGCGCGTGCATGTGTGCGTGCATGCGTGTGTGTAAAACCTAATTTTCCTACAGGCAAACCCTTCCCTCAGGGCTGTATTAGTGGCATTTTGTACCATAATGGGCTGACATGTTAATCTGAAACTCTATTCTCTGAAGCTAATGAACATATCCATCGTAGTCTGTGTATGACTCTGACTCTGTGTGTGTGTGTGTGTGTGTGTGTGTGTGCGTGTGTGTGCGTGCGTGTGTGTGTGTGTGCGTGTGCGTGTGTGCGTGTGTGTATGTGTAGGGGAGATAAGGTTCTGACAGTTCTGGGTCAGTCCAGTCCCACAGTGTCAGGAGATCTAGAGAAGACACAACATAAACACACACTCGTGCACGCACACAT